>NC_087205.1:37077324-37087324 GCF_015104395.2 Macrobrachium nipponense
TAATAATGCTTCAGCATAATCATGACATCGTCTCATGACAACCCGGGCAACCAACCAGAAGTCACTTCCAATCTCAAATCTCTGAATGTTTCTGATCACTGATGGCAACGGTCCTGCCAAAGACGACCAAACAGCCCTCCTATTCCGGACTGCGCGACAAATCGTCCTACCAAAAGACTTTCTTCAGCAGCTATAGCTTGCCTGACGAAGGAAGGACACACAGAGAGGACAGCAGACTGTGAGGAAACGGGAGTCAATTCCTGACATCCATTAGCGAAATGAAGCCAGGCCTTGCGTGAACTCGATTCTAATGGGGTGTGAACCAGTCTCTTCCCCTCGTTCTCGAATGTGTCTCTCTCCTCATTATGGACCTGGAGGACGAAGAAGTATGTGTTTTGGGGGAGGGGAGGAGTGAGTGGATGATGGGAGGAGGTGGGATGGGAAGGGGGTTAATTGAAAGTGTTCATTTCTCGTAGCATTGCAAGAGGTACTTTAGATTTGGTGTGTCTCTCGTCTCATTATGAACCTGGAGGAAGACGAAGTATATGTTTGGGGGGAGGGGGAGGGGTGGATGATGGGTGGATGTGTGGGAGGGGAGGGGCTTAATTGAAAGTGTGCCTTTCCCGTAGCATTGCAAGAGGTACTTGAGATTTATCACAGTGGTCTTTGTCTTCAGGTGCATTTTATTTATTATTTTCCTTTGAGTTTCCTCCTGTTTTTGTGGACTTTCAGTGCGTTTTCCAATTAGCTGTCCGGCTTCAGAATCAATGCTTCCGGCCAGCTCTTCGAGAGCTTGGTCATAATTCGCGATAGTCTCTTCTCACCATACTAGGATAATGATTATAATGAATGTAATGACAATGTCATCATTATTTGTGTCTTCATCATCATTTTTGCTCCATATAATCCAGAGGCAAGTCTTCTGTTTTCGCTCACCCTAAGTTATCGCATTTGCATTCCGCTTTGTTTTCATATTTGTCTTTAGGTTTTCACTATTTGATGGATATAGGTGTCAAAATATTTATACATCGTGAGTGAATGATGTCACTTCTTATGAAGAATATTTCCCGAGTTTAATTTTTTGCAACATCAGTTTCTTTTGAATAATCAAAGAAAAAGGCTTCTGCTATAATCCCTCGGGTTTCATTTTCTGTTCATTTTCTTGATGTGAAGATTGTGATTCTTTTTTATGGGAATAATCGGATTTCAAATATTTTAAAACACTGGCTAATAGCGATGCATTTTCGTTTGATTCAGATCTTATTTATGATATTTTGCGTCTGTAAATCACGCACTTAATTAGCAATAAAAACTAAAACTGACTTTGGAACCGAGTCGTTAAAATGACGTCACCAATACCTGAAGAAACTTTGTTATATCATCACCATTATTATTATTATTATTATTATTATTATTATTATTATTATTATTATTATTATTATTATTATTGATCCACATCCACAGTTATGTATATGTACATACATTAAGAGATAAATATATACTAGAGCTTCTTGGAATCTGTTCGATTCCCCTTTTCGAAACGAACAGATTTCCGAAAGCTCTCAGTACAGATTTATCTTCTAATATACGTAGTACTACCTATACATAACTGTGGATTTGTTTCCCCATTCCAAGACTCATGTTACTATGAGTATTTTTTCATCATTATTATTATTATTGCGAGCGAAGCTAAGACTCGGTAGAAACGGGATCATTTCTGGCGGTCCGGCCCTAACGCTATTCAAATACTAATAACTCCAACAATATTGAAGATGTAAGAAAAGTCTTTCGGTAGATAAAGCCTTAAATTTTTAAATTTCATCCCATGTAAGATTTATTTTTAAAATATCATAAATTCACATTTAAATGATGTCTTAAATATTGTATTATAATTTTCGCCACGGCCCGGCCTTAACGCTATTTAAATGTTATTATCTCCAAAAGTATTGAAGGTAACAGAAAAATTCATTCGGCAGATAAAACCTTAAATCTCAAAATTTCATCCCACATATGATTTATTTTTAAAATATCAGTCTCACTGTAAACGGGCTCATTTCTTACGGGCCGGTTCTAACGCCATTCAAATGCTAATATCTCCAAAAATATCGAAGGTAAAAAAAAAAAAAAAATTTCGGCAGATAAAACCTTACATCTTTCAATTTCATCCCAAATAAGATTTATTTGAGACTATTTGAAATGCAATTAACGATAATAATTATGTAGCAGAAGTTCAAATACCCAGTTAAGCTTCCCTAAAAATAGGATGGTCATTTGAAAGAAGCAACAGAAGGTAATAAGAAATAAAGAAATAAGAAATCAGGAAAAAGAAATACCATACCTTCACATTGGCTCAATCACTCGGAGAAAAGACATTTGAGGATTACATGAAAGGCGCTTCACTGAGATTTACAGGTGAAGTTTGTTATTGGCCCTGTGAATCCTGTGAAAAATATCGCGGTATTTGCAAAAGTGAATTTGATAACGAAAGTTGAAAATTATAGTTTGATTTCCCTCGACGGGAAATAAATTTGTAATATCACAACTGGGGTTCTCAGGGGAAATCTGTTGAGGCGATATTAAAAGCCAGAGAGAGAGAGAGAGAGAGAGAGAGAGAGAGAGAGAGAGAGAGAGAGAGAGAGAGAGAGAGAGAGAAAAAAATTGTCGTATTTCATTTGTCGTGTGTGAATTAGTAGTACACATACATTCCGAGTTAGTGTCTTCCTGTTGTTGTGCTTCTAAGCAATATTATATATATATATATATACTATATATATATATATATATATATATATATATATATATATATATATATATATATATATATATATATATATATATATATATATATATATATATATATATATATATATATATATATATATATATATATATATATATATATATATATATATATATATATATATATATATATATATATATATATATATATATATATATATATATATATATATATATATATATATATATATATATATATGTATTTATTAATATATATATAAATATAATATATATATATATATATATATATATGAGTCTGACTGCATCACCGTGATTCATATATGCGCATGAAGCTACAAATGTTCTTTAATATTTAATTCGCTCTGCCTTAGAATTAATATATTTTCATGTTAACTGAAAGGGAATTTTTAGTTGATAATAATTTCGTCGGTTCCCGAGCGTGAACCTAGGAACCAAGAAATCAGAACGTATGTACAGTGAAGCGCCTTCAACCACACCACTACCACGAGAGGATATAAGTTAACGCCGCCTCTCGCCTACAAATCCCTGTCGCGCTCAGGTATTCGTTGTTTTGGAGACGGCATCAACCCTCCTCGACCTTGGGAACTTAGTGCTTTTGTCGCACTAAGTTTATGAGTCTTATCACATCACCGTGATTCATACATAAGCATTAAGCTACAAATGCCCTTTAATATCCTGTAATGATATTAGATTGATTGTATTCAATGTTGTTTTCAGTAATATTATTGTCAAGAGTTTAGTAATCAAAAATTCTCCTAAAGATCTTCCAGGCTGCATATATGAAATTCCTTGCAAAAAGTGTGATAGTCTATTACGGACAGACCGTCTCAAACAGCATCAATATTCTGTGAGAACTGGGAAAATATCGAATGCATTATTTGTACATATGAGAGATTTAGATCATCCTATTAACTGGAGTCAAGCAAGAGCCTTAATCCCATGTAATGACACAGTTAAAAAGAATATTGAATCTTGTTTCATCAAGTCAAATAATAGAAATGTTCTAAATTTAAGTCTAGGTTTATTTAAACTTGATGCTTTCATAATGAGAAAAGTTGTAGATAAATATAAGCAACAAAATTAATATATTCAGTTTTTACATGTTTTGGAATGTAAAGATACTTTGTAATTTCGGTTAGGGTCAAATCTGTTTAGATTTGTGACCGTGTGGTATCCGATAATCTTGGATTATCTCTTTTAATTTTTACCCTTTTGACAATTAATTAACCATCTGGTATTCTTGATCTTGTTGTGTACCTGAGACCTTTCTCTCCAATTGTATTTCATTAGCTCCTTGACAATGTCTTAGTAAAGACGAAAGCGCTTGGATTTCTGACTATCATTTTCCTGTGGTATTCGCTTATTTATGAAGTCACGTGCATCTACTGTGATTTTTTAAGCATATATCTGTGTGTGTGTGTGTGCAT
This sequence comes from Macrobrachium nipponense, assembly GCF_015104395.2. NCBI lineage: Eukaryota > Metazoa > Arthropoda > Malacostraca > Decapoda > Palaemonidae > Macrobrachium > Macrobrachium nipponense. The sequence goes on from NC_087205.1 coordinate 37,081,533, forward strand.
GTCATATTTTCCCTTGACAAATCATCGATCTTTCCTCCTTAAACTTACTTTATGACAGGATAAACTTCGTTCCCCCTGTTATCACATTGGCTGCGACAAACTTGTTACATAGCGTTACGGACTAGCCAAGATACTTAAGATCTTGGACTTGACTGACGAGTTCGCTATATGCAGCACACTAAATCTTATACGGATTTACATAAGAAATGCCTCTCCACGTCATCTCTTCGTACCATGATGACTTGAAAAGTTGAATCTTCTCTTGGTATCAGTAAAAGTTAAGTATATCTTAGTTTTACCAGACCACTGAGCTGATTAGCAGCTCTCCTAGGGCTGGACTGAAGGATTAGATATTTTTACGTAGCTAGGAACCAATTGGTTACCTAGCAACGGGACCTACAGCTTATTGTGGGATCCGAACCACATTATATCGAGAAATGAATTCCTATCACCAGAAATAAATTCCTCTTGTTACACGTTGGCGGCCGAGCCGAGAATCGAACTTCAGACCACCGGATTGGTAGCCGGGCGCGAAATCCACTCGTCCAACGAGGAACTTATCCGAGGAACTTATCAGTAAACGTTTCCATCCCATCATCCCCTTCGAGTGCATTGGACTCCTCCTTTACTTCATATTGTCTTCCGTTACTTCTTTCCTAGGAGGACTATATCCTTTGGAAGCTTGGATTTCAAGTCGATGGCCTCTGTGAGTTTGTTCCATATGAAAAGGGCCCATCCTCTGACTACCAATAATAATAATAGATAATAATAATAATAATAATAATAATAATAATAATAATAATAATAATAATACTTTATTAAAAGTAATGGCTACTTCAGCAAAATAGAGATTCTTCTCTATTTTGCGAATAGCGGCTTTTTCCGTGCTGCTTAAACAGGCTAGTAGAGCGCCTATAGAGGTCATGTATTTGACCATGACCTCTATAGGCGCTCTACTAGCCTGTTTAAGTAGCACGAAAAAAAGCCGCTATTCGCAAAATAGAGAAGAATCTCTACAAGTGTAACGCTGCTGAAGTAGCCATTTCTTTTAATAAAGTATGCTTGAGAGATGGTCTGCTTCCTAAGTACAATAATAATAATAATAATAATTTGGTGTACCATTTTGTAATATCCAACTGACTCAAGGTAGACTACATTTTTAGGTAATTGTTTGCAATGTAAATTAGCATATTGTGTGATTACCACTATCTTGGGACCAAGATGATCAACCTCCTCAACATCGTAGTTTAAAGAATCTCTTTGGAGATTTATTGAACCATAACGTTCGTAAATTTAGACAAAGCAATATCAAGTAATTTTTTTCTTTTTTACCATCCTGACATTATCCCCCCCCCTCTCTCTCTCTCTCTCTCTCTCTCTCTCTCTGTTGATATATTTTTAAAATTTCAGATACAGGTTTTTTTTTTTTTTTTTTTTTTTTTTTTACCATTCTCATTATTATTATTATTATTATTATTATTATTATTATCATCTGAAATTTTTCTCTACTATCACTTTCATTTAAATCAGTGTTATTTTTAATCATTTTGTACTTTAAATATCTCTCTCTCTCTCTCTCTCTCTCTCTCTCTCCTCTCTCCTCTCTCTCTCTCTCTCTCACTCTCTCTCTCTCTCTCTTCCTCCGTTTAATTTCCTCCCGTGTGATCCCTCTATTGTCGCCTCCCAGGAGCAAAATGCTTCTAAAAAAAAAATTAAAAAAAAAAAAAAAAATTCACTGCTCTAGGTTTTTTTTTTTTCCGAATTTTGGAGCCGCCATCCGTCAAAGGCTCCCCTTTGGAGCTGAAACTCACACACTCCGGTGAGGACGTTTATATTAACCTCGTAATTCTTCATTTCACGCCTCTCTCATTTCTCCTCGTCATCTCTCTCTCTCCCCTTTCCTTTCTTCCAGTTGCTTTCCCTTCCCTTATTCCCTCTGCTTTTTTTTCTACTCCCACGGCTGTCTCGCGTATTTCCTGCGAACTTTCCTGTCGGTGTTGTTTTATCATATCTATTTTGTTTTGATTTATTTGGTATGTTTTGTTTCACTTCCTTCGTTTGTTTGGTGTTTCTGTTGTCGTATAATCACACCTTTTCTCTCTGTCTCTCTCTCTATCTCTCTCTGTTCCTTTACCCTTCTCTAGCAAGATTGCCATAAACTATGATATATTGTTACATAGCTGAGTTTCGTTACAAGCATCTTGTTTAATTATAAGTACTATATAAGTCATACATAAGAGGAGAGAGAGAGAGAGCGACGAGAGAGATCGATGGAGAGATCGACGAGAGAGAGAGAGGAGAGAGAGAGAGAGAGAGAGAGTCAATCAAAACTTTATTCCCAATTTACAATGGTTATTCTACATGTCATAGTTAAAATATATACAATATCCAGGGTAAAGGGATCCATGAGTGGGGAAATGCATACCCGTACTGAGAAACGAGAACAAGTTTCCGAGAACAAAGGAGAAAAAAAAGGAATAAGATCAAAGGAAGAGAAAAATGGTGAAAAAAAGTAAGATCTCCGGGTCTTATGACTCGGTTTTAGTTTAAAAAAAACAAAAACCTAAAAAAAAAAAAAAAAAAAAACAGCACAAAGCAAAGCTCCCATTCCCCCTCCACCCTCTTTCCGCCACCAAAAAAAAAAAAAAAAAAAAAAAAATGCAGCCACGTAGACTTCCATTTTTCCCAGTACTGTAGTAGATTCATAACTTGATGAAGCCTCGGCGTTTGGCCTGAGGGTCGGCTCCATTGTCATACACAAATAAATAGTACTCGCTTTTAAAAAGTTCTTTGGATCGCTGCAGTTATTACTTATGTAAGTAGGCAGGAGAATCTTCAGTGGGGATACCAGTCATTATTTAACTTTTGTACGTAGTAAGTGTAATTTAGGTCCGAAGTGAAATAGCTTATCAATTTTAATTTGAGTTGATAGGGAACCTATCTTAGTTCAGACTTTACCCGTTTTTTTCTTTTCAAATTGCAAGATAATTCAAAATACGGACTCATGACCTTTGTATCCCGTTATATTGGTGTCTCTGTTCTAAAGAAGCAGATATTCAACCTTTCCAACCCATCTGGAATTGTTTACTCAGAGGGGAAAAGTTGTAAATATAACCTATGAATTTTTGTTTTTTTATTAACCTCAAAAACAACTATACAATTACACACTGTGTACACATGTACACGGATATATTTTTGGCGCCTTTTATTTGAGACTGGGAAAAAATAAACTTTTAACCTTCGGATTCCATCACTATAACATAGAACTTATGAAGGATATATATATATATATATATATATATATATATATATATATATATAATATATATATATATATATACATACATATACATACATATATAAATATATATATATATATATATATATATATATATATATATATATATATATCTATATATACTATATATATATATATATACTATATATATATATATATACATATATATATATATATACATATATATATATATATATATTGTATTTATTGTCAGTTTCGGTCGTTATTTTGTTGGAACGATCTTGTTAGGACCTGTTTACTTCGGTGGGAGGATGAGGACCTCTACGTCTTTGTTTTGACTTCTTCAGCAGCAGCAAGATGATATTTCGACGGTGAAAGAGTCTCGACGAGTAGGCGATTTCATGTGTGTTGAGGATGTGTTTTTGTTTTAACAACTCATTGCTGTTTTCGATGGTTCCACCAATGACGTCTGGTTATCTTTATCCTGGTTGGCGGTAAAAGACTGCCTCGACAATTCTTAGGAATTCGTCAGTGTTTTTGTTTTATACTGCTTTCGTGATGCGTCACTGTTATTGTTTTGCTGCCTGTTTTTTGAGCTTCTTATTGATTAATTCGAGCATGTGTTATCGTGGTTATTATAGATATTGTTTATTTCCTTATATTATTTAATACTATAGAGCAAGTGTATGGCTCTGGAAATGATTTGCTGTTTGGATTTATACTTTGATGTTGATGATCATTAATTTTAGATTGCCACTGTTTAACAGTTTTTATTGATAAATGTTTATTGTTCTGTCTGTTGACTGTAAATTATCTAATGAGGATTCATTTATTTGGGTTTAAATGTAGTTATATTACTGATCATTTAGTGTCTTTTCGCCTCCTAGAGCCTGTACTCGCTGTATGTATGTTTATTTATATATAATACATTAGATTTGATACTTTTGCAATTTGTTTTGCTCCCTCTCTGTGGTTTGCCCCGGTCCCTCCGGCCATTCCAGTGTATATAGTACATGTGTATATATGTATATACATGACTTGAAATTTTTTTTTTAAACTGAATTCCATCTAATGAAAGGAGCCCATAAAAACGCCAAAATGTAAACGTGCCACAATGCAGAAAGTAAATACAATATTTCAGAGGCCAAACTCTCTCTTATCTGGTAGGGGATGAATGAGAAAAGTTACAGAAAAAGCGGTATTTATACCAAGAGGTCACAAGTCACCCGTTAAGTCAACTCTTTAATCTTCTTAATCGCTGGTTGGAGGAAGATTTTGTGTAAAATATCTGAATCCCACTAACTCTTTGAGATACTGTTTCTTTCTTTAATCAAAACTGATTCTATCTTCTGGCTTTTGAACAGACAATTGCTGCTATAAATTATATGTTATAAATTCCAGTTTATTCTGTGATTATGGTTATTTATGTGGTTAAAAATATGTAACTGACCGTGTATTTTGTATGATCTCTGTGGGAGTGATTTGCCTGTAAAGCAAGTGTAGAATTTATCTTGGGCAAGGAGAGGGATTTCACATACTCCTGTGTCTTTGGGGATTGGCTTTTTTTTAAGTTAATTAGGGATTTGGCTAAGGTATTTGTTTAGGTAAAAGCAAAAGGGTTAGTTTCAGTGTCTGTGTCAGTCTTAATCCTGTCCAGGTGTGTGATTTTGATATTTTGTTGCTAGGCGTCAATCTGGTCTGGTTTTCAGGGGGACGGTAGAAGATTGTGTTCACTTTATGAATCGCGTTTTCAATTATATGGTAAGGGTACTTCAAAGCTGACAGCTGCTTGTGAATTAGTTTAATTTCCTTTTCCAGGAGATCCAGGGAACATATCCGTAAGGCTCTTGAGAATAAATTGCTGGTAACCCCAATTTTCATAGAAGTGTCATGATAACTAAAATAATTACTCTCGCGTCTCTGATCATTAAAACATCAAGTTATATATATATATATATATTGTTACGTATTAGCCGGGCCTTGGGAGAGGCTTTATACGTAAACGGAAATAATTGAGGGAGGACAGAAGGAAATTAATCGAACTTACCGTAAAACTGATAGTTAGTGATAATTTCTTTAGAGGGAAAGGTCGCCAGAAAACTCAGCTCGTTACTTTACAGCTATTATTTACAAAAAGGCCCTTGCTGGCCTGGAGAAAAGGTAAATGCAGCGTCCACACGTTGGGACTTGATTGTATCTCTCACAAATGGATAATAGCTGGCTCAAAATGGATTCGTGAAGCTGGTTTCATAAACTTGGGTAATGCAACACTTGCGGGCAGAGAGACATGACACGTGGCTCATGGAATCTGGAAAAGAATCCCAGATTAGACGAGAAAAAGGAAAAAATGACTTCTTGTTTTGATTAATTAATTCTCTAACACTGGGGAGAAGGAACTTTTAATGTTTCACTGAGGTATGCAATGACTTCATTGGTCTGGGATGATCACACAAGGGGAAGCATGCGGCCATGAGGCAGTGAGAGAGAACAAAAGAGGATGAGTTCCTTTTGGGTTTTGGGTTGGAAATTGAAT
>NC_087205.1:37092324-37112324 GCF_015104395.2 Macrobrachium nipponense
AAAAATGCCAAAATTTAGAAAGTAAATACTGTATTTCAGAGGCTGCTGCCTCTCTTCAGGGAGGCAATGAATGAGAAAAGTTACAGAAAAGGCAGCATTTATACCAAGAGATCCATCCACAGGTAAGCCGTTTAACTATACTCTGTTTTTTTCCATCTGTCCACCCGCCTGTGGTGTTTGCGTATGGTAACACTGCGTCTCGGGCTTTAGATAGTTACACTATATGTAAGTTTTAGGTAAATAAAAGGATACCTGGGTGTTCATTTGTAACTGGAAAGTGTTTTAATAATTTACTGCATGTGAATTACACCGTTAATATTCGAAATAGGATATTGTTATTATTGTTCCATATAAGCTGAATGTAACTATCTAAAGCCCAGGACGCAGTGTTACCATACACAAACACCACTGGCGGGTGGACAGATGGAAAAAAACCGAGTATAGGTCACCCCAGTTCATCATTTCTCTTTAATCTTTTTAAGCATGTGTTGAAGGAAGATTTTATCTATGATATCTGAATCCTAGGTGCCTTTTGAGATGTTCACTACCTGTCTTTGTTTAATCAAGGCTAACTCTGTCATCTGAATTTTGTACCGACCTTTGCTGCTATGAATTATGCATGACAAATTCGTTTATTCTGTTGTTATGGTTATTTATATGGTTAAAAATTGCTGATCTCTGTTGTCCATGACTGTTTATGTTGTATTAATCTCTGGAGAAGTGATGTATCTGTAAAACCGATGTAAGATTGGTCACAGTCCAGGCATGTGATTTTGTATACTCATGTGTCTTTGGGGATTTGGATAGGGTATTTGTGTAGATAAAGGCATAAGAGTTAGATTTTCCCAGAGTCGGTGTCAACGTCTTAATCCTGAACAGGTGTGGGATTTTTATTTTATTATTTGGTGTCTCTCTGTCTTGTCTTGAGGGATAGGTAGAAAATCACGATTGCTTTACGAATCGCTCTCTCAATTATACGGTCAGGATTCCTTGAAGACGAAAGCTGCTTACAAATTAGTTCAAATTCCTTTTCCAGGAAATCTGGGGAACACATCCGTACTGCTCTTAAGAATAGGTTGCTGGCTACGCCTGATTTGATAGAAATGTCAAGATAACTAAAGTAGTGAATTTATGAAAGTGAGAATGCTGGTTTTCTGTACATGGTAAACTTGTATTCTGTTGCATGTATGATTATTAAAACATCAAGAAAAGGAGTTTTGTTTTCTGTTTCCCATTCAATAAAACCTAAAACAAGCTGTGGATGGGATATGTAGATGATATTCTAAAATTTTGGGATAACAGGTGGGGCAATTTCAACGAATTCCTTTCAAAATTAAATGCATTAGTGCCCAGCATCAAATATAAAATTGAATGGAAACAGACAACAAAATTCCTTAATTTGATGTATTGATAATTAGACACCACAGAATACAAATTTGCCATATACAGAAAATCAACATCATCACTTTCATACATTCACTACTTTAGTTATCATGACATTTCTATCAAGATAAGCGTAGCCAGCAACCAATTCTTAAGAGCTTTACGAATTTGTTCCCCAGGTTCCTGGAAAAGGAATTTGAATTAATTCGTAAACAGCTTTCCTCTCTAAAGTATCCTGACCATATACAGTACTCGGCAAGATATTAGGCCGATTAGCGTCAAGCGGCCTAATATTTTGTCGAATTTTGAAGGAATGGAAAAATTTTTGAAGAAATTTCATCAGTGCAGAAGGCCGCTCACAACGTGTAGAGAAAGGGGTGGAGCTTAGACGCTCGACAAGGAAAGAGCTCTCAGTTACTTGTTTGGTTTGGAGGTTTATTAAGCAGCTGTATATATTTTTTGGTCAGCGCTCCCACCGCGATTTTTACCTACCACATATCACTTTATTGCCCCTGTGACCTTGATATGGGCCAAGACGATGATTTGAGTCAACAGACAATAGCACAAGTATGTACACTGAAGCAATCTGGTCTTCAAACAAAGCAGATATCAGATCACCCAGCTGATCCGATATCTCTTGGCACATGTGAAGGTCACAAGGGGCAATAAAGTGACATGTGGTAAGCAAAATTGAGTTGGGAGTGCTAAACAAAAAATATATACAGCCCCTTACTAAACCTCCAAACAAGTGACTGAGAGATCTCTCCTTGTCGAACGTCTAAGCTCCACCCTTTTCACTATGCGCTGTAGGCAGTTTAATGCACTGACGAAATTTCTTTATAACTTTTCCGTTCCTTCAAAATTCGACAAGATATTAGGCCGCTTGACGTTAAGCGGACTCATATCTTGTCGAGTACTGTAATTGAGAAGCGATTCATAAAGCAAACGTAATTTTCTACTGACGCCCTCAAGACAAGACCAGAGAGACACCCCAACAATACAATAAAAATCCCACACCTGGACAGGACTAAGACGATGACACAAACTTTAGGAAATTCTAACCCTTTTACCTTTACCTACCCAAATACCCTAGCCAAATCCCTCATTAACGTCCAACAAAGCCAATCCTCAAAGACACAGGACTATATAAAACCACCAAATGCCTGGACTGTGACCAAACTTACATCGATTTTACAGGACAATCACCTTCCCAAAGATTAATACAAGATAAACGGTCATGGACAACAGAGCTCAGCGATTTTTGACAATATAAATAACCATAACCACAGAATAAACTGGAATTTGTCACATATAATTTATAGCAGAAAATGTCGGGACAAAAGAAAGATGACAGAGTCAGCCATTGATTAAACAAAGACAGGTTATGAACATCTCAAAGGGCGCCTGGGATTCAGGTAACATACATTAATCTGCCTTCAACTAACGCTTAAGAAGATTAAAGAGAAATGATTAACTGTGGTGAGCTAGTTAAACAGCTTGCCTATGGATGGATCTCTTGGTTATAAATACTGCCTTTTCTGTAAATTTCCTCACTCATTGCCTACCTAAAGAGAGAGAGCAGTCTCTGAAATATAGTGTTTACTTTCTATATTTTGCCATATTTATGGGCTGCTTTTTATTAGCTAGAATTCTGTTGTAACAGAACTATTACCAGCCATGTGTATACGATAGATATATATATATATATATATATGTGTGTGGGTGTGTGTGTGTGTGTGTGTGTGTGTGTGTCTGTGTGTGTGTGTGTGTGTGTGTGAATGTATGTATAAGAGAAAACCACAGGAAAATGACAGATCTACCTGTCATCTACTTGTGGTATTCGCTAATATAATGAACTCACGTGCATCTACTGTGATTTTTATTTTTAAGCTTTTATATATATATATAATATATATATCTATTATATATATATATATATATATATATATATATATATATATATATATATATATAATCTTCATAAGTTTTGCATCACAGTCATGGGGTCCCAAACGTTAAGAGTTTATTCTCATTTCCTCAATCTTAATTGAAAGGCATCAGATTATATCTGTTTGCATGTGTACACAATGTCTTATTGTACGGTTGTTTTTGAGGCTGAAATGTTTATGTTTTTTATAAATTTTTTCACCCCTCTAGAGTAAACAATATATATATATATATATATATATATATATATATATATATATATATATATATATATATATATATATATATATACATACATATGTATAATAATATATAAATAATATAGATTATATATATATATATAGATATATATATATATATACATATAGATATATTATATATATATATATATATACATATAGATATATATATATATATCTATATGTGTATATATATATATATATATATATATATATACGTTATATTTGTTTCATATTGAAATAGATCGTGGCCATTACACTTGCAACGTAATATTTAAGAGCAAAAGCGTAATTTGCCATGGAAAAAAATAATTATATATTCAACCACTAGCTTTATATTGGACGCACTGAAAGTGTTGAAATATATATTAAATGGAGAGTGTGAGCAATTTCAAAACATTAGAGACGAGAGAAGAGAGAGAATGAGACGAGAGAGAGAGAGAGAGAGAGAGAATGATAATCTATAATTACGACCTCCATCTATTTTTCCTTCTTGAAATTGGTGAAAAATGTGGAGGCATATTATTATGACTATTCATTTCTTGACGGAAATTCTGTAGTAAGTCTATGGGCGCTATTAAAGAAATTTTTACTCTTAAAAGGAAACCAACTAGAAGGCTAAGTAAAGTTTACGAAATCTTATTTGTATTTTGAAATGTCTTCATTTCATGAAGATCCGAAGCTAATTTTTTCAGTTGCAAATAATTTATATTAGATGAAATGTTTGAAAAAACAAGAAGAAATGGGTGAGGTGGAAATAAGATAAGATAAAAGCCTCATGTTTTGATGTTAATACATAAATAAAAGCCGTGAACGAAAATAGAAATGATATAATTGATGGTAACTGCAAACAAATAGATATGAATATTGATATATATGGAAACGTAGGGTTAAGAAAAATTCCTTGCTGTCACAAATTGCCGTAATTCAATTAATTCATTGTGCAAGAGATGATCGATGCACATAAACAACATAGTAATAGAAATAACTAAGAAATGAAGCGGTTAAGAAATATTGGGAAGGCAAAAGGATATTAGAACAGCGTAGATGACTCAGCAAAAGACTGAAGCTTATTCCAAAAGAAATATAAAAAGGAAAAACATGAAAAGTATCACGAGGGTAAATAAGTCTGCTTTCAGATGCGCCCGTTAGCTTGCAAATCTAAGGCTAATTCCGAGCTACGTTACTTCTTCTTCTTCTTCCCAGCTTGTTCCCATTTTTATATGGGGTCGCCGTTTCGGATGAGCCGTTTCCATCTATTTCTATCTTGTGCTTCTGCCTCATCAATTCCCTTCTCATTTAAGTCTCCTCACACACAGTCCTTCCATCTTCTTTCTCTTTCTTGGTCTCCCTCCCCTCTTTTTTTCTTCTTCCTTGCACCTCCACCCCCATAGTATGTCCCCTCCCCGCTGGTCCTCATCTCTCCTCAACAGGTGTCCATACCATCTCAGCCTCCCCTCCTGCACTTTCTTGATACTTCCACCACCTTAGTTGACCCCCTTATGTAGTCATTTCTGATCCTATCCACTCTTGTTACCCCAGACTCCCACCTAAGCATTCTCATTTCTGCCCACATCCATCTTCTTCTGCTCTGCTTTTCTCATGCTTGCTGTTTCCGTACCATACAGCATTTCTGTTCTTACCACCGTCTTGTGAAATTTCCTTTTAACCTAAGCGGCACTCTTTTGTCACAAAGAACTCCCCGAGGACCCGCTCTCCAGTTGTTCCCAGCCTTGGCCTGTACCCGATGTTTTACTTCTTCTTCCATACTTCCTCCAGCGTTAACAAAAGATCCCAAATACTTAAACTTATCAACTCTCCTTATTTGCTCTCCACCAAGCTGAATACTTTCTCTATCATCCCCTCATGGTGGTACACATATATTCTGTCTTGGATCTACTTATTCTCATTCCTCTGTCCTCCAGTACTTGTCTCCATCTTTCTAATTTCACTTCCAGATCTTCCCTGCTCTCTGCACACAGAACAATATCATCCGCATACAATATGTTCCATGGTACTGTCTCCCTTACTTCCTCTATTATAACATCCATCACTATGTTAAAGATAAATGGGCTCAGAGCCGACCCCTGGTGTAATCCTACTCTCACCTCAAAACCTTACCATTCTGGTTTCCCCACCACCCCAACACTGCTCCTCACTCTGGTAAATACATTCCGGTACATCTCTTGTATCAATCGCACATACTTCTCTGGCATCATCTTCTCTCTCAGGCTCCTCCATACCTCTTGTCTCGGGACTCGGTCATAAGCCTTTTCAAGGTCAATGAATACCATATGTAGGTCCCTTTGTCTTTCCCCGAATTTCTCCATTATTTGCCTCAGACAAAATATACCATCTGTTGTTCCCCTTCCCTTCATAAATCCCATCTGCTCTTTACCTATTTGTACTTCTTCTCTCAGTCTAGCATCTATCATCCTTTCCAGTATCTTCAAAGTGTGGGACATCAATTTAATGCCCCTATAATTACCACACTCTTGGACATCGCCTTTCCCTTTAAAAATTGGGATCAATATACTCCCACGCCACTCATTTGGTATCTTTTCCTGTTCAAGGATCTTTATCATAAGATCGCACAGTAATATCCACTCCTTCATCTCCTAATGCTTTCCATGCCTCCACCGGGATCATGTCTGGTCCGGTTGCCTTCCCATTCTTCATCTTCTTCAGTGCATTTAGTACCTCTTGCCTAGAAAACCTCATTACCATGCCAATGTTCACTAGCCCATCCTCTCTTATTAGTCTATTATTTTCTTCATTTAACAACTGTTCGAAATATTCTTTCCATCTCTTCACAATGTCTTCCTCCTTTCTAAGCACTACACCCTCTTGATCCTTTATTTGTTTGATATGTTTTTTTATTAATTCTTGGTGCTCTTATTTCTAGCCTTTGATAGCTTGATCATCTTCTTTAATCCTTCCTTTGTCCCCAGCTCATTATAACATCATCATACGACTTTGCTTTAGCTTGGGCTACCACCCCTTCACCACCTTGTTTTTCTCTCTGTACCTATTTCTGTCTTCCACTGACGTGACTCTTCCCATCTTTTCTTTGCCTCCTTCTTATCTTTTACTACTTTCTCAATGTCTTCATCCCACCACCAACTCTCCTTTCTTCCCATATGATACCAGATGTCTCTCCTAGCAGCTCCTTTCCATGCCTTCTTATTACTGCTGCATTTCGTGCCCACCATTCTTGAACATCTTCAATCCTATATCAATATCCTCCAAAACCCTCCTCTTAAACTCTCTCTTCTTTTATCCCTTCCTTCTGTAATTCGTACCATTTAATTTTCCTTATCCCTTTAGCTTTGGTTTTTCTTTCCCTTTTCAACTTCAAGTCCATACATAGCAGCCTGTGTTGGGGGGCTACATGGTCGCCTGGAATAACTTTGCAGTTCTTGACCTCCACCAGATTTATCCTTTTATACAAGAAATAGGTCTATTTCTGGGAGAATCTTCCCCCACTTCTATATGTTATTAGGTGTTCCCTTTTCTTCTCAAAGAATGTATTTACTATTGCCATGTCGAATGACACAGCAAAGTCCACTACACTCTCTCCTTCTGGGTTTTTCTCCCCAATTCCATGGCCCCCATGCACCCGCCCAATCGCCTCATTTTCACTTCCGACATGGCCATTCAAATCTGCCCCAACTATCACCCTCTCATGCTCTGCTCTTCCAGTTCTTGCATTATTCCATCCATGTCTCTCCAGAAATTTCCCTTCTCTTCTTCTTGTGCAACCAACTTGTGGTGCATATGCGCATATAATATTCAGAATCTCTCCTCCATAACATATCTTCAATCTGATGATACGGTCATTCTTTCTATGCACTTCTATTACCGAGTTCTTTAGTTCACTAGACAGTACTATGCCAAACTCCATTTCTACCTTGTTTATTTGCTCCACTATAATATAGCTTATATCCATCTCCCAACTCTTTAGCTTTATTTCCTTTCCACCGCGTTTCTTGCACACACACAACATCTACTTTCTTTTCTCTCATCAAGTCAGCCAATTCTCTACCTCTCCCAGTCATGGACCCCAACATTAGCTGACATACTCTGAACCCAATGTGAGCTCGCTTCTTTAGCTACACCCGCTCCTGATGCAGTAGCCCTCGCCTTACCACAGAGTTAGGGCGATGTCTCTGTGCGTCGTTTACGGAGTACGCCCTAGCATTACCTCTTTCCATATTTCGGCTCATTCCATTTTTGGTTTTGGCACAGATTTTTACAGCCGGATGCCCTTCCTGACACCAACCCTCCCTATTTATCCGGCTTGGGACCGGCACCCATAAGGACTTGGTTGCCCCCCCAGGTGGCTACGTTATTATCTCTATAAACGCTTCGAAGAAAATTGAGGCCCCGTAAGACTGGCGATGGTTATTCCTGAAAATTTGGGAAATCTTCGCGAGGTTTAATTTCCGCGCCGGGAAAGAGAGAATTATGTTTCCTTTTTCTCGAACGCGATTGGTGAAAGTTTACGACTAGGTAAGGGTCGAATTACTGCGCGGAGAGACTTTCTGTGTTTCTGAAAAAATCGTGGCATTAGCGACGTCGATGTTAAATCTAATAAATAAAAAGGAGAAGAAGGAGGTGGAGAAGAAGTTGGAAAGGGGAAAATTTACGCGTTTCCTCCTTTCCCTCGTTTCTCACTTCTGGATGACTTTTTCCTTTCATCGGGTTTCCTCCAGGCCAGACAGACGGTTTCCAGGTGGTTTGTCGCCTTATTAGCTGACTGTGTCTTCACATTCCCCGCGATCAATTTCAAAAAATAATTTGTGAAGGGAGGAACTTACAGCGGAAATGAATCGGGTTAAAATCTTTGTAATGGTGATTTTTACTCTTTTGTTTAGATTTATGTCCAGTTATTAGAGAAATCTTGCAAAGGTCTCTGTAATAATGATTTTCCTTTTTTTTCCTTTAGACTTATGATTTAGATCCAAGAAATAAGATAATTCCGGTTAAAATATTTGTAATAGAAGTTATTTTTTTACTCTTTAGTTTTTTTTCCAAGAAATATTTTGCATTCAAAAAAAATTGAGAACAAATATATAAAAGAAATTTGTGCACAGAAGAGGGTGCAAGACTCTCAGAAACTGTATGTGGATTACTTAATTGTATATTTGTGTGTGTGTGTGTGTGTGTTTTGTATTTTAACTCAAAGGTTTGAACTTGAATTAGGGAGTTAACCACTTTAAAATCTTGATATTAACCAATATACTTTCTGTCAGTCGAAATACACAGAATTATGCTCAACAAATCTGATGAATTTAGGTCCAAGTCAGACGCTTAATTATGCTCTGGAATTTGCAACATTCAGCTTGTTGAAATGTTTGCATGTTTGCTCACTGAGCATAATTTCTGAAATTGTCATGGCAGGAGAACCTGCAGAATACGAAATAAACGTGATTAACCAGTAATGCCAGAGTTTTTGTAGTTGTCAGATAACTGAACATAATTTACATAGTAAATTTGTGAAAGATACGCATGATTTTTGATGAAATCGCTGTCATCTCTGAAAATCATTTATGCTTTGGAACTTTGTTCCCCAATCATAGTCCTTTTGTGTTGCTCATATCGGAAGACTATCTTTCAAGTTATCCAAGAAGAAAGCCGGTAAAATAAGTCTAATATGACCATAGATAATCATAAATGACTTGTTTATTGACTTCCGTCTCACGCATATGAAGCGTAAAACTAATAGAATAAAGGAGCAATTTTCTCTTCTTCCAAATGATTATTTATGCCTTCATCTTTTAAGTAAACCAAAATCGTCCCTCGTCCGTCTTCACCTCTGTGGATCTCGTACATAAGACGCCGAAGTATCGAAAACTCTGGTGGTCCTCGGTATCAAGAGCGAAGTAACGAAACTCTTGGTCTCCGTATAAAGGACCGAAGTATCGAAACTCTTGTGGCGGGTCTCCGTATAAGACACCGAAGTATCGAAACTCCTGTGTGGGTCGTATAAGACCGAGTATCGAAACTCTGTTCGTATAAGACCGAAGTATCGAAACTCTGTGGGTCTCGTATAAGACCGAAGTATCGAAACTCTGTGGGTCTCGTATAAGACCGAAGTATCGAAACTCTGTGGGTCTAAGTATAAGCCGAAGTATCGAAAACTCTGTGGTCTCGATAAGACCGAAGTATCGAAACGGGTTGTGTAAATCGTATAAGACCGAAGTATCGAAACTCTGTGGGTCTCGTATAAGACCGAAAGAGAAACTCTGTGGGTCTGTAATAAAAGCCGAAGTATCGAAACTGTGGGTCTCGTAACCCAAGACGAAGGGTCGCAATCTTGTGGTCCGTATAAGACCGAGATCGAAACTCTGTGGTCTCGTATAGACGAAGTATAACCCCCTGTGGTCTCGTATAAGACCGAAGTATCGAAACTCTGGGTCTCGTCAAGACCGAAAGTATCGAACCCTGTGGGTCGTAGAAGACCGAAGTATCGAAACTCTGTGGGTCTGTACAAGCCGAAGTATCGAAACTCTGTGGGTCTCGTAGAAGACCGAAGTATCGAAACTCTGTGGTCTCGTATAAGACCGAAGTACGAACCCTGGGTCCGTATAAGACCGAAGTATCGAAATCCTGTGGGTCTCGTATAAGACCGAAGTATGGAACCCTTGTGGGTCTCGTATAAGACCGAAGTATCGAACCCTTGTGGGTCTCGTATTCAGTTTCTTTGCGAGCAATATTTAACATTGCCAAATAATAATTTTGTCAACAAACCTTCCGCTGGGTAGGTCTCGTATAAGACCGAGTAATCGAACCCTTGTGGGTCTCGTATGAGACCGAAGTATCGAACCCTTGTGGGTCTCGTATAAGACCGAAGTATCGAACCCTTGTGGGTCTCGTATAAGACCGAAGTATCGAAACTCTGTGGGTCTCGTATAAGACCGAAGTATCGAAAACTCTGTGGGTCTCGTATAAGACCGAAGTATCGAACCCTTGTGGGTCTCCGTATAAGACCGAAGGTTATCGAAACTCTGTGGGTCTCGTATAAGACCGAGTATCGAACCCTTGTGGTCTCGTATAGACCGAAGTATCGAAACTCTGTGGGTCTCGATAAGACCGAATATGGAACCCTTTGTGGGTCTCGTATAAGACCGAAGTATCGAACCCTTGTGGGGTCTCGTATAAGACCGAGTATCGAAACTCTGTGGATCTCGTATAAGAAACCGAAGTATCGAACCCTTGCGGGGTCTCGTACAAGACCGAAGTATCGAACCCTTGCGGGGTCTCGTATAAGACCGAAGTATCGAACCCTTGCGGGGTCTCGTATAAGACCGAAGTATCGAAACTCTGTGGGTCTCATACAAGACCGAAGTATCGAACCCTTGTGGGTCTCGTATAAGACCGAAGTATCAAACCCCTGTGGGTCTCATACAAGACCGAAGTATCGAACCTCTGTGGCTCTCGTATAAGACTAAAGTATCGAACCTCTGTGGGTCTCGTATAAGACCGAAGTATCGAAACTCTGTGGGTCTCGTACAAGACCGAAGTATCGAAACTCTGTGGGTCTCGTACAAGACCGAAGTATCGAAACTCTGTGGGTCTCGTACAAGACCGAAGTATCGAAACTCTGTGGGTCTCGTACAAGACCGAAGTATCGAAACTCTGTGGGTCTCGTTTAAGACCGAAGTATCGAAACTCTGTGGGTCTCGTACACGACCGAAGTATCGAAAAGTATCGAGAATGAAAGGCGACGCGAAGCTTCATCTGAAATTAGACTTTTTAGTTTTCTGTGGAAGAAAACTATTGAGATGGCTATCTGTTTGTCCGTCTGTACTTTGTCTATCTGCACTTAGATCTGAAAACTACTGAGGCTAGAGGGCTGCAAACTTATGTTGATCATCCACCCTCCAATCATCAAAAATACCAAATTGCAGCCCTCTAACCTCAGTAGTTTTTATTTTATCTAAAGTTAAAGTTAGCCATGATCGTGCGTCAGGCATCACTATAGATGCCAAAACACAGACCACCACCGGGCCTTGGCTGAAAGTTTCATGGGTCGCGTCTGAGAGTTTCATGGGCCATGGCTGAGGGGTTCGTACAGCATTATACGTTGTAGAAAAAACTCGACTGCGCCGAAGAAAATTCGGCACATCTTTTACTTGCTTTTTTATTTTTTTTTAATTTTTTTTTTTTAGCATCATTTCACCTTTGCGAAATGATGTTACTCCTGACGAAATGAGCCGCTGGGGAGGTGGTATATGACCTCATCCTTTTAGCCAAAACTCCGAAATGCTTATCACTTACTGGCTATGCGTGGACCATGCTGTAGGAAGTATCTCGTGGAAAACAGGGAACGAATTATGATGAAATTATTTTTTTGGGGCTGTCTGTGCGTCTCATAGATTTCTACTCAAAATAATGAACTTATTTCACATAGTAAAGCTTATGGCAGGAAGGGAGGTACCATCCTACGTAAAAAATAATAAAAAAAAAAAAAATCCAAGAAATAAGCAATACTTTCCCAGTGGGATGAAACTGGTATTCAAGAGGGAAAAAATGACATCCTGGTTTCATAATCTCAAAACTACCGAATTTAGATAAGATCGGAAATTCTCTCTCTCTCTTCTCTCTCTCTCCTCTCTCTCTCTCTCTCTCTCTCTCTCTCTCTCTCTCTCTCTTATCTTTAAGTTTGTCCCATCTTCAACGTGAGCTGCTTTTAAATGGTCATAATGTAAAATATGTAAAAAAAAACAGTTATGGAAATGAGCGTACCTTTGCATGAATTCTGGCTTACAATATATCATGAACTCAATTCTGAAGTTTTTCTGCAAAGCAAAATGCTAGTACGGGATATGTCCGGTGAATAAACACTACAAAATACATATACTACAGGCTTCATATTTCGTGTCGAAAATAATTTATGTCGAAGTACTCTAAAAAGAAAAAAGAAAAGTTAGGAAAAAGGCAAGATGAATTTCCCGATACATCTAAATTTAAAGACTTGTTAGATATTCATAAATTGTGAAATGAGACAGTCCATCAAAGGTAAGCATCCGTACATACATGCATATATGTTTGTGTGTGTGTGCGTGTGCGTGTGTGTGTGTGAACAGAACGAAATTGTGCGTATCTGGAAGAGAGTGAGAGTGTTGCTTTTATTTCGACTATACCAAGTATCAAAAAGGATTGCTTATCTGTCTCTTCAAAATCTTATTGCCTCTTACTCCTCCTCCTCTTCCTACTCCTGCTGCTCCTCCTCCTCCTTCTTCTTCTTCTGCTTCTTCCTCGTCTTCTTCCCACCTTAAAGCCAATTTCGCCATCTCATTTTCAGGAATTTTCGGCCCCATTTGAGTGAGGTGGTTCCCTCTCCTCCTTCCTGGGATCATCGTCGCCGGGGGGGGGGGGGGGAAAACCAGATCCCCTCCCGCACCCCCACTCATGTCCCGATATTCCCAGGGCCCCCTCCCCCCGACAGGAGTTCCATCAGGACCAAATATACCCCGTAACCAGCCTCCGATAACCTCCTTTACCCTCGGCGGCCATCTTTCCACTCCTCGCCAGCCTATATTCGTCCTCGCCGAGCGCCATCTAATGAAATTTCTCTTGTCAGTGGAGGGAAAATTTATCGGCGGATTGGGTCCCGTAAGAAGTATTGCATTAAGTTCAAGCCTTGTTTTTTATCCCTTCTTTTTTTCGAGGGGGGCTTTACCCTCATAAAGGATAAGTTGTTTTCTGGAGTACTGGAGTTGAGTGGAGCGATTCCGGGTGTTTCTGTGGCATATTTTGCCAAAGGAAATAACTTTATTTGTTGAAGCTTAACCAGTTTTGTTATTTTTTTTCCGATTAGTCAAATCTGCGGAACAGCTGTTTGCTGCTTCTTTATTCAAAAACCAGTTTTTTAAAATTAAAATTAAAAATTAAGGTAAATTACCTTTTTAAGTCTGTTTCTTCTCATTACTTTGTTTGCTATCGACGTAATATATTGACTCTTACAAAATATTATATGGATTATTTGCTTCCTTTTCAGTTGTTAAAGCTTTTGATAACCTTTTCTCTTCAAAATATATCCATAAAATTTATCGCTACCATTTAGTTCCCAAGCCAATCCCAGAAAAAACGTTAAAACTGACATATTAAAACTCTTTCTTCTTCTATTTACTAAAAACGGAATAATGTGAAGGTCTACCTGACTATAAGAACTTTCCCCGTCCAAGAAAATCAGCAAAGAGCAAGTATTGGCTTGAAAAAGATCATAATCCTTACACCTTTCACAGATAATTCTTTTTCTCTTCCTCCTCCTCCTCCTCCTCCTCCTCCTCTTCTTCTTCTTCTCTTCTTCTTCTTCTTCTTCTTCTTCTTCTTCTTCTCCGTAACTTCGGACGTCGTTACTTGCGAGCTCCAGAACTCCATCAAATACAGCAACAGCGCAAACAGCAGGGAGCAGCACCTACCGGATATCCGAACAGCGTTCGTTTTTTGCCAAACTTAAGTCTCTCTCCAAGATCCAATTAACTGAGAGAGAGAGGAGTCCTGATCTTATTTTTATTTTCATTATTTTTTTTTCTTCTTTCTTTCAAGGTTTTTCCTCTTTGACAGGAAGTGTCCTCAAGGATGAGATTCTTTCAAAATGTATCTCTCTTCAGAAAAATCTTTCATGGTACCTTTGAAAAATGTATTTTTAATCCGTCTTAGTCTTTTTTTTCTTGTATGGCTTGAGTAAGAGAGGTAAATTCATGAAAACACACACACACACGTACACACACACACACACACACACACACACATATATATATATATATAAATATATATATATATATATATGTGTGTGTGTGTGTGTGTGTGTGTGTGTGAGTGTGAGTGTGTGTGTGTATGAATATCTTTCACTATAATACACAATATAACATGAAGATATAAGGCTGTAAAACACCATTTGAACGTTGCAACCATATATTTCGTGCACTTCCCTCTGTGCCTCTGTGAACTGGTGAAATATGGAAATATGGACAGATTATGTCTTACAAGAGTACATATACAAGCATGAGTCTTATCACATCACCGTGATTCATATATATGCATTTAGCTACAAATGTCCTTTAATATCTAATTCGCTCTTCCTCGGAATTAATATATTTTCATATATGCTAACCGAAGGTGTGGCAGTAAGTCTGTTGCTATACAGGTGACCGTTGACCCAGGAAGGATGGAACTTAAACTATTCCCTTGTGTTTTTGGCCTCATTAACTCCCGTCCGGCAACTCGTCCGGGGGTGTATTTTCTGAAACACCTGCTTGAGAACAGGCAGGAGGATTAACTCGTCGATGTCATCCGATCCTCATTATCCTCCCGACAGGTCCATATTGTTGGTTTGATTGATGATACCAGATTCCACCATTTTGCTTTTGTACGGACAGCCACTTTTGAAAACCAGCTTTGCCGCCCCTAAGTTTATGGTATGGCCTTTATCCCTAATACGTAGGAAAATTCCCGAGCTCTCTGAAGCAGATCGCACTGATCTTTTATGTTCTGGATCTACCCGTTCCCAAAATAGATCTCATCACAATTGCTGCTAGGTATCTTGTAAGCTTCGGCTTCTTCCCTTCATTTATTTAAGTATACGTTGATAAGCAAACTCCCGATGGATTTGCGATAATCTATACAAATAAAAATGTAAATGTTCGTTTGTTCAAAATCTTAAATCTCCGAAAGTTCTACACCGATTGCTTTGAAATTTTTACACAACATTGCATTCGAATACGCGTGTGTTTTTATAATGGGGTTTCATTCTACCTACCCTCCCTCCGAAGGGGGTGGGGCTGAGAAGGGACTCCTAAAACAGAGGTGGTTCTGCCCGTAGACTTAGTTACTTTACGAAATTATTATTCATTTTTTCTGCACATGACTTATCATTTGGAAAAGAATACTATAGGGTAAACATCAGTGACATCAAAGAGGATAGCGAGAGAGAGAAAAAAAAAACAGACAGACAGGGACAGAGAAGAGCGGGTGTTTAGGAGGAGAGAGAGAGAGAGAGAGAGAGAGAGAGTTGGTATCAGTGAGAAGGAAGAGGGAAAGAGACAGCGATTGTTGGAGAAAGGAAGAGAGTAAGAGAATGGAGTGAGAGGGGAGAAAGAGAGAGAGAGATAGAGATAGAGATAGAGAGAGGGTAGAGAGGGTGAGGTTAGAGGGAAATAGTAGGTAGAGATGAGGTGGAGTGAGAGAGAGAGAGAGAGAGAGAGAGAAGAGAGAGAGAGAGAGAGAGAGAGTTGGTATTAGTGAGAAGAAGAGGAAAGAGACAGTGATGGTTGGAGAGAGAAAGAGAGTAAAGAGGAAAGGAGCTTTCTCTTTTCTTTCTTTTCCATTTAACCAGACTGAGCCACAGCAACGCGTGCGGGTCCATCTAGTGGAAAATATAAGTATTATCAGACCTGAGGTGTTCTGCAGCTTTTTGGATGTTTTGGTCATACAGGGGAAATTGGAAATCGGTTGACATCGACCAGCTAATCCTCCAGCCTGTTCTCAAGCAGATGTTCCAGAAAATATGACCACCGGAAGAGGTTGCCAGACGGAAGTTGATGAGGTCAAAACACCATTGAATAGTTTAATTTCCATCCTTCCTGGGTCAACGGTCACCTGCATGCCAACAGGAACATACTGTCACACTACATATATATATATATATATATATATATATATATATATATATATATATATATATATATATATTTACTGTTTGTAACACATCATCTTTCCATATTTTAGCACTGAACAGAAGCACATAAGGAAGTGCCTCGAAGTATGTGGTTGGCAACTTTCAAATAGTGTTTTAAAAGGCTATTATCTTCATATATATATATAATATATATATATATATATATATATTGATATATGTATATACATACATACATACATACATATAAACAAATAAACAGACAGATAGGAAGGATATATATCAATATATATTTATATATATATATATATATATATTATATATGTATATATATATATATATATATATATATTATATATACTATATATAGGGAGATGAGAGAAGAGAGAGAGAGACCTTACCTTACAGACCTTACAGTTCGTTCGGGTTGCCCCAGGTCCCTCAGTGTGAGGCGCCTCTAATGTTTCTACCAGAGAGTTGCTAGTACATCTTCCGGTATATTTTGCATCTTCCAATCTTGGATGGTCTGGGATGCAGTTTAGATATTTGTCGAGCTTATTCTTAAACACATCTACGCTCACTCCTGATATATTCCTCAGATGAGCTGGCAACGCATTGAATAGACGCTGCATTATCGATGCTGGTGTGTAGTGGATTAATGTCCTGTGTGCTTTCCTTATTTTTCCTGGTATAGTTTTGGGCACTATTAATCTACCTCTGCTTGCTCTTTCTGATATTTTTTAGTTTCCATGATATTTTCCTGTTATTCCTTCTATCTGTTTCCATGCCTGAATTATCATGTAGCGTTCTCTTCTCCCTTTCTAGACTATATAATTTTAAGGATTGTAGTCTTTCCCAGTAGTCTAGGTCCTTAACTTCTTCTATTCTAGCTGTAAAGGACCTTTGTACACTCTCTATTTGTGCAATATCCTTTTGATAGTTGTGGGTACCATATCATATTGCAATATTCAAGTGGACTACGAACATATGTTTTTATAAAGCATAATCATGTGTTCAGCTTTTCTTGTTTTGAAGTGCCGTAACAACATTCCCATTTTTGCTTTACATTTTGCCAACAGAATTGCTATTTGATCATTGCATAACATGTTCCTATTCATCATCACACCAAGGTCTTTAACTGCTTCCTTATTTGTGATTGTCTCATTATTAGGTCCCCTATATGCATATAGCTTTCCTTCTCTGTCTCCATAATTTTATTGATTCAAATTTATCAGAGTTAAATACCATCCTATTTACCTCTGCCCAATCATATACTTTGTTAAGGTCTCTTTGTAGAGCGTTCCTATCTTCATCACAAGTAATTTCTCTACTTATTCTTGTGTCATCAGCGAAACTACTCACTACCGAATCCTTAACATTACTGTCTATGTCTTCAATCATAATAACAAACAATATTGCAGCTAGCACCGTACCTTGTGGCACACCGGATATTACCTTGGTTCATCGATTTCTCATCGTTTTGCAATAACTATCTGTGTTTTCTGTTGTGTAAAAATTCTTTTAACCACCTTCCCACTTTTATCTACGATATGTGTTTTTCTAATTTTCTTTGCTAATATATTATGGTCTACTTTGTCAAAAGCTTTTGCAAAGTCTAGATAAACCACATCTGTTTCATTTCCCGCTTTCATATTTTTGAATATGTTCTCAGCGGCTGGAGGCTAACAGTTGGGTTTTGTGTACTTTTTTCCACACAGGGGGTAAAACCGAAACCGTTGTTTTCCTAGTATTAAACAAATTATTTTTTATTAAATGTTTCATAATATTTTTCTTCATTACCCTTTCATACACTTTCATAATATGTGATGTTAGACTCACAGGCCTATAATTACTTGCCTCTAGTCTTGATCCACTTTTGAAAGTAGGGGTGATATATGCTAATTTGTGCTCATCATAAATCTTGCCTGTATCTACACTTTGTCTTAATAATATTGCAAGTGGCTGGTTGCGATAGAATGAACTACTTTTTTTAACAAAATAGCAGGGACTCCATCCGGCCCTGCAGCAGCTCCATTTTTAATTTCATTAATTGCCTGCACAATATCAGCTTCATTAATTTCTATGTCAGCTAAATATTCACTATTTTCTTCCCTTACTTCTATATTCATTATCTTCATTATCTATTCTAGGGGTGAATTCTCTCTTATATCGTTCTGCCAGTATGTTGCAAATTTCCTTTTTTTCATTCGTTAATCTCCCTTCAATTCTCAGAGGGCCTATTTCTATTCTTCTTTTATTCATCTTCTTCGCATATGAGTATAATAGTTTGGGGTTTTGCTTGATATTTAATAGGGTTTTTTTCTTCCAAGTCCCTTGTTTTTTCATTTCTTTTGATTGTATAATCTTTTGTTTTTTCTGCATTTTTTTCTATCTTACTTTTTAGTCTATAACTTTCCATGCATTTTTTTTCTTTTGCATGACCTTTTTTCCACTTTCTGATTTTCTGGAACAAGATCCTTCTGTCTCTTGGTATGCATGAATGAATGTTTACTTTTCTTCTTCGGTATATATTTTTCCACTATTTTCTCCAATATTTTATATAATATCTCCGTATTTACCCTTATGTCATCACTTACGAAAATGTTATCCCAATCTTTGTTTAATTCTTCATTAATTTCTGACCATTTTATATTTTTACTGTAGAAGTTGTATTTTTCCATATCCTTCCCACTTTTTCATTTCTTGCTTATCTCTAATTTTCACTTGCTTTGGAATGAACTGTTAATTCTATGACATTATTAATGGTCTGAATACTCGCATTATAAACTATTATTTCTTTAACATAATTCATCTCGTTCACAAATACTAGGTCTAAAGTATTTTCCTTTCTTGTTGGCAGGTGATTTATTTGTTGAATGTTGTATTCTAGTAGCATATCTAATAGCTTTTCAAATTGCCTCTTATCT
Source organism: Macrobrachium nipponense (assembly GCF_015104395.2). Classification (NCBI taxonomy): domain Eukaryota; kingdom Metazoa; phylum Arthropoda; class Malacostraca; order Decapoda; family Palaemonidae; genus Macrobrachium; species Macrobrachium nipponense. The sequence goes on from NC_087205.1 coordinate 37,111,467, forward strand.
TCTGCACTACTATTACTCTCTTTTTTATATGTATAAGTACAACCACAATCTCCTATTCGTTCTTTCCATTCTACGAAAGGAAAGTTGAAGTACAGATAGGAGAATAGTCCAGTCCTTGTGATTTCTACAATATATCATCCAATTTTTCATTATTAAGTCAAACTCTTTAGTATTAGGAGGTCTATATATTACTATGTTCATCAATTTTTCAGATTCAAATTCTACCGCTATTAGTTCACATTCTGAGTTACTATATTTCTCATATATTTTTCCTTGTTTTTTGTCTTTCCAATATATTGCGGTTCCCCCTTGATTCCTATTTTTTCTATCTGATCTATAAGTTTGGAACCCTTTTATTTGATCATCATTCCCAGTCTCTTGGGAGAGAGAGAGAGAGAGTGAAATAGAATAAAATTGAGAGAGAGAGAAAAAAAAGGAGAGAGAAACTAGATCTTTATTGTTCACACCCTGTTATTGAAACAAGAGAGAGAGGAAAAACTTTTCCTCACTGCACGGGGAGCTCAGAGTAGTTTTTTGTTTTTTTGATTCTTTTTTACGGAGAGAACAACACGAACAAAGAGAGCAATCGTTGTAGCCTGTATTCAGTTTGTGTGTATATATATAAATATTAAATAAATATATATATATATATTAATTATATGTATTAGTATATATATATATATATATATATATATATATATATATATAATATATATAATAATACGTATACATAGCTGTTTGTATATGATTGTGTGTTTATCATACATATGTGCATAACAGAATGACTATAGTAGGGTATAAGTATCAGGTTATAAGTAAAAATAATAATCTACAAATAGAGATGTACTTATTAAGTTG
>NC_087205.1:37114824-37184824 GCF_015104395.2 Macrobrachium nipponense
AGTGGATACATTTTATTACTGAATTTGGGTTGAGTTATTTTTTATATTTTGGAGCATCAGTTTTCCGAGTATGTGACCTGATAACATTTTTTTACCACTGATATGACATTTTATACTTTTTGAGATTTTGTTTTATGTTTTATATGTATATTTGATAATATATATATATATATATATATATATATATATATATATATATCTATATATATATATATATATATATATATATAGGATATATATATATATATATATATATATATAGAGAGAGAGAGAGAGAGAGAGAGAGAGAGAGAGAGAGAGAGAGAGAGAGAGAGAGTTTATTTGAAATGGTATTACTTTACTTTTCAGTTAACTCAACAGAAACAGTCTGAGATTAGTGAACTCTGCAAAGTAGTAGAGACAGACAAACAGACAGACAGAGAGGATAAATAATAGACGTGGTAGGCCAAATCCTTCTGAAGGATACCTACCGACATATAATTATGAAACAGAGTGCCTCGACGAGGTAATCATCTCCACCGTCGGTCTGGAACCATCCATCAGAAATTTTTCTCTCTCCTCTTCTCTCTCTCTATCTCTCTCTCTCTCTCTCTCTCTCTCCACTCTTCAACCAAGTTACATAAAGCGGATTTGGGAGGAGAGAGCGAGAGAGAGATGTGGCTGACACAGGTAGACGAAGGTGATGAGAAGTCCGGCCATCGTGAATATGGCAAGGAATTCATAGGTTTGAGAATAGGCATCCTGCCGGATAGAAGGAGCTAAAGTGAGGCAGGTGTCCTTGAAGACGCTCTGATTGGGAGGTGCAAGGTTGTTGTCAACATGTCGCCATATGAAGAGAGGGCAGAATTTGATGACTTTTCTTTGTTTTTACGTTTTTCCTTATTTAAGTGGCGTCTGTAGTTTCGTTTTGGAATGAATGTCATAATTCCATTCTGTCAAGATTTGTTTCCAATCTTTTAAAGTCACCTGGTGGAGATAGAGGAGGCTGGGGACAAATGCACTTCATTTTCTATATACACATTTAAGTGCCCTTTATTTTGTATATACACTATTACTTACATGCTTCGTTTTTTATGATCCTTTCGTTTTCATTCCCGCATTCTTTAACAGAGACATGAACAATAATCTTCAACTGTGTAAACACTGACATACAAAGAACATCATAATTACAGCCTTAGGAATGTCTGCGACTCTCTGATTAACTAAAACAATTTTTTGTTTTTTTTTTTTGGAGCGTTAATCAGCGCTAAAACAAGAGAACTAAAAGGACACTTTTCGAACTCGAGGACTTAAAACGGCATTTTATTACAATCAGGACCCAAGGGTATGTCTAGATTTTCTAGATTTTAAATTCTGGAGTCCTATTGTTCACGAAAATTCACGAAAGACTTTTTAACCGGAGGCATCAGTCTCCAGATCTCTGCAAATATTGGCGTTTGTAGACTATGTAGATTCCTGCATAGCGTCGCGGCGAGAGAGAGTTTGCTGATCTTTTTTTTTTCTCTCTTTTTTTTTGTCGTCTTTCATGAAGAGTGAACTGAGACGAAGATTAAAAAAAAAAAAAAAAAAGCCCAACCGTTTACCGACTTGTTCTGAAGTGAAGACAGGAGATAAGTAGTCAAATTTGCTGACCTCTTACGCTGGGTAAACTGGGCTGCAATGAAGAGAAAATGAAGAGTTCATATACACGCGGACGTGTTTTTTTTTTTTTGTTTTTTTTTTTTTTTTTTTTTTTTTTTTTTTTTTTTGTTTTAGGAGGGGTGGGGATAATAATTCGCAGTGGAAAATACTAAGACTTATTTTAGAAGCTCGTTTTACAGAAAAAAGACAAAGACAATCAAAATTAGTCATTTTATCTAAGCAGAAACATATACGCACACACATCTAGTATATTTGTATTCATATATATATATATATATATATATATATATATATATATATATATATTACTTTACTTACTTACTTTATTCTTCCCGCCACTGGCCAGTGGCATATGGCTGATACAGTTTCCTCTCCATCTGTCTCTATCCCGAAGCCATTTCCCTCGCTTCCTCTAAGTTTTTGGATTTTCATCCTCAAGATCCCTGATAATTATGTCTATCCACCTCGTTCTTGGTCTACCCAGCGGCCTTCTTCCTATTTGTACTGCTCTCAGTGCTCTCCTGGGGTCTCTATTCCCATCCATCCTCTCAACATGTCCAAACCATTTCAGCCTTCCCCTCTTCAACCTGGTACTGACTGGCCTTTGCCTCAATCTCACCCTGATGTCTTCATTTCTAACATAATCATCCCATTTAATGCCAAGTATCCTTCTCAGCAGCTTCATCTCAAAAGCATCCAACCTTTTCTCCTCTGTTCTGGTTAGTGCCCAGGTGGAAGAGCCATACATCAGGACTGGTAGTACTACTGCATTGAATATTCTCATCTTAGTTCTCAAGCTGATTTCATGCCTTGACCAAACGTTTTTTCTCAGAACCTCAAAAGCTCTTGCTGCTCCTAGTTTTCTTCTTTGTATATCTTCAATTTTTTTTGCCTCCGTCTGCTGTTACCACACCTTCCCAAGTAAACAACTTCTCAACTTGCTTGAGTTCCTGTCCTCTGATTGTCATATCCTCCATGTGTACCCAGTCATCATCCTTACTCACAACCATGATCTCGCTCTCCTTTGTGCTGATGTTCAAGCCAAAATTCTGTGTCTCTGTCTCCATCCTCATTACCATACCTACCAGCACCAGCCACGTATCAGCAACCAACGCAACATCATCAGCAAAGTCCAAATCCATAAAAACTTCTCCACCAATACTAGCCCCTCTGTTTTCATTCTCCATCACTCTTCTCATTATATGGTCAATATATACATTAAACAAGGTGGGTGACATAACACATCCCTGTCTTAGCCCACTTTGCTGTCCATCCAGCTGTACACAGCTGCACACTCCTTGGTACCAGTTCTTTAGTATCCTTATCACTTTCAGTGGTATACCATAGTGTTCTGCCACTCTCCACATTCCATCTCTCCATACTGAATCATATGCTTCCTCCAAGTCTATAAAAGCACCGAATATTGGCTTTGCATACTCCCATTATCATATATATATCATATAATATATATATATATATATATATATATATAAAATTCCTCCAACCAGCGATTAAGAAGATTAAAAAAGCTGTCAACTGGAGTGACGTAACGGGCCTGACCTCTAGAGCTCTTGGTATAAATACAGCTTTTCTGTAATTCTTATTATTTCATTTTATTATATATATATATATATATATATATATATAATATATATATATAATAAATGAAATAAGAATTACAGAAAAGCTGTATATATACCAAGAGCTCTAGAGGTCAGCCGTTACGTCACTCCAGTTGACAGCTTCTTAATCTTCCTAATCGCTGGTTGGAGGAAGATTTTATTTATAAACAGTATTAAGAAGATTAAGAAACTGTCAATTGGGGTGACGTAACTGCTGACCTCTAGAACTCGTGTATAAATACCGCTGTTCTGTAACTCTTATTGCATTTATTACCTCCCCGTACAGGGAGACAGTTGTTCTTCTGAAATACATAGCAGTATCTTTCTAACTTTGGCATTTTTATGGGCTCCTTTTATTAGATGGGATTCTGTTTTAGCAGAAAATATTCACGGTTTCATCTGTCATATATACATAGATAAATATATATATATATATATATATATATATATATATAGAGAGAGAGAGAAGAGAGAGAGAGAGAGAGAGAGAGAGAGAGAGAGAGAGAGAGAGAGAGAGGGCGGGCCACAAGTGAATAACATAATAAAAAGACTTGTATTTATCAACTTGCAGGAAACTATTAAATCAAAGTATACCCATTAGTAATTATCAGTAATTCCCGTAATATTTTAATCATTAACAAAGTACAGAGGTTTGTAAAAAATAACTATTTCAGTACATGATGGCTTATTTTTATTGGACATTTTAAGGAATATTACACTTTTACAAATAAAACAAAACGTAATTCATACAAGGCAAACAAAATAAAGGTTCAAACTGGTTTGTTTATTCCAATACTCCTCCCTTTTGTCTCTGTCTCTCTCCAGTTTGTCTGCTTAATCCAAACGGAAAATATTTAAACCTTAATTAAAACAAATAATTGCTATCTGTTATATCAATGTATCATTCATTTTCCCCGCTTACTGAAATCTTATTTTCCTTTCGTCTCATGCCCATCTTTATCTTCCATCCTTAAGAAGGAAATTACTTATTGGTGCTCGTTCGTGATGCCATGATCTGGATAGCAAACGACATCTAATTTTCCGGAGTTTTATCGCTGGATTTACGAGCCCCGAGAGAGAGAGAGAGAGAGAGAGAGAGAGAGAGAGAGAGAGAGAGAGAGAGAGAGAGAGAGAGATTTTGCATACCCATTTCACTAATGGGTTATCAAGCCTCTATCAAAGGTGGTACTACAAGTAAGTAATAATGATATTTCTTAACTCTAGAATTCGAAGGTTTTCTCAAAGTTGTTGCTACAAGATCATATGCTACTTGTTTCCAACTTGTTTGTGATATGTCTGTGATATGTTGTCATGTGTGTGATGATACAAAACAAGATTATATACTTGTTTCCAACTTGTTTTGTGATAAATGTATGCGATAAAGCGTAGATGTGTGTTGTTGATACATACAAAGATCATAAGATTCTTGTTTCCAATCTGTTTTGTGATATGTATGTGACAAGCTTCCAACCATGTGTTTGTGACATGTTCCACTGCAGTGTGGAAGCAATTTCAGGGACTCTGTACTGAGCACCCTGTGTTGGCTGCCTCTATAATTAAGAATCGTCATGAAATGTCATTTTCCCACCGCGGGATAACAATAAATTATCATTATATAATGCAAGACTTAGTAATATTCTCGACACCCTGTTAGTGTGAGTTTTTTTTTTTTAATTACGATCCATTCATAGAATATTTGTTCATAAAATGTGTCCTGAAGCTGATCAATTATGTTGCGGAGAGCGTTACGTGGAAATAGCTTTTTAGGAAAAGACATATACATGTTGACAGCTCCTATGGAACAATACTATATGGAGCATTGTAATGTATGTCATATGATACCTGGTGGAATGTCCAACGGTGTTGGTGTGTTCAAGAAGTCTCGGCGCGAAATGAAACACTTGTCGCCGCATACCAGGTTGTTCTTTGTAAACGTAGCTCTCGCGAAGAACGATCGAGTATTTGGGTCTTGGAAATCTGGGCAGATCACCAGCCGCGAGTGTTGACCCTGTTGACCTGATCATGTCATGGCACTTGTACATCACAGGGAGTGTGCCGAAACAATGTTCTAGAACAATGAGCACGATCATGAGTGTGCCTCTAAAGGAGGGGGTCATTAGGGTGTCATATAATGGAATCCTGAGAAAAGATGGATTATTCTGGCAGCAACTTCAATTGATGAAACATTCTGCCTGGGGGAAGGCGGTAGACTTTTGCCAGTAAAGATGAGTGTGTCATTTGAAATTGCCCGAATTGGATGATATATGCGTATGCATATAACGAGTCATTCCTGACCCAGGTATAATGGCCAGGCTATCGGGTTCTGCCTGCTCAGCAGTATTGCTTGTATTGCAACGCGAGTGGGGGGCCGGGGGGCCAGGGGGAGTGTGGGTAAAGAGGGGGTTCTTCGGCATTCTTTTCTCCTATTTGCCTCCTCCTCCTTTTCTTCTCCCGTGTTTCTTCTCCTTTCACATTCGGACGACTTGAGGTTCTTTCTCTGACCTTCAAATGGTTAACCAGGTGGTGGCGACTAACCTAGATCATATTTGTGGGAGAATGTGGTCGCCCCCCCACCCCCCTCCCCCAGCAGGGTTTTTGCTTCGAGGTTTTGTTATTTTGAAGTTCCATATGTTTCATTTTATGGTCTTGGGACTATTTCTTTCAGGTGTCTTTTTGTTTGTCTTATCTTAGATGAAGGGGACATAAATATCTTATTCTCCTTTTTCTCTGGGTTTTCTTCCAAGGACTTAGAGCATATTTTTTATTTTGATACTGCATGGAATTGAGATGCAGTCGCGTTCTTGATACTTGTAGTGTCTTCAATTTAGACAAGATGGCAACAGGGGACGACGGTAAGACTGCTCCATAAAGTCACAACAACTGCTTCGGGAATTCGTCACTTTTAAGGAATCGTGGACGGCGTTCTTTCTCAACCAGTACAGATTTCTTCAGTGTAATTTTCCTAATGCCAAGGGAACAAAAATGACACAGGGGACTTGGCTCATCGCTACCTTAGCTTTCAGTTCACCAAATGGAAAACGTGGAACTACCTCCAAGAGTTTCTCAGGACAGCCTATGGCCAGTGGGTCGACCAGGAAAGTTGGTAGAGAAATTGAAAAATTCCCAGTGGGTAAATCATAACACTATTTCCCATGAAAATTTCCACCAGTTATCGCATATTTCCTGGCTTCTACATGACGTCCATGTCGTCATTGTGAAAGCTTTGATAAGTAGATTGAACTTATGTATGATGAGGCATTGATTTTTTGTCAGGTCTGCAAACACATGTCGAAATGTCCCACAGTTGATAGCACATTTTCTAATGGGACCATTCCAATGAACCCAATACAGGGGGATATTGGTTTTCCTTCCACTCGGATGTGCGCCAAAGTGGATAATAATAGCGGATCTGCAGGTCCAACGCAACAGCTACTTTCCTTTAATTTTAATAGGCAGGGGCACAGAGAAAAATTTTGCCGAGTTAGATATTGTGGAGCATGTAAAATCTCAGGGTATTTCTCATGGTCCTTTCCGTCCCAAAAACTGAGTCATGCAAGACCTTCATCACCGAATTTTGATAGTGTTCGATAAGAAAGCTCCTCAAGGGGGATTACTCGAAGGGATGTAGAGATTGGCAAAATTTTGGAAGATAGATCAACAAAAGGGAAAAGGGTGAATTGCACATGCTGCATAGTGTTTGTGCGGGACGCCCCAAAGCCAAAGCCTATAGTAAGAGGGATGGTAGGTGGATTTGGCATCTCAATTTTTATAGATACAGGGGCTTCAGTTTACATGGTTTTTACAGAAAAATCACTCCCCCCAGAGATGGACAACAGAGCTTGGCTATTTTAACTACATAAAGAACCATAATCACAGAATAAAAACTGGAATTTGTCACATATAATTAACAACAGCAATTGTTGGTTCAAAAACCAGACAGTAGAATCAGCTCTTTGATTAAAGAAATAAACACAATGAATATGTCAAAGGTTGTTTGGGATTCAGATATTACAGATAAAATCTTCATACAACCAGCGATTACGACGATTAAATTGAAATATTCATCCCGGGGGTGACGTAAATGGCGGACTTGTGGACCTCTTGGTATAAATACCGCTTTTCTGTAGGTTTTCTCGTTCATTACTGCCTGAATAGAGAGACAGCTGGTCTCTGAAAAAGTATATTTACATTTCTACATTTCGCGTTTTTTTATGGGCTCCTTTCATTAAATAATTATATATATTTATATATATTATATATATATATATATATATATATATACCACACCCAAATATGTGTGTGTATATATATATATATATATATTATATATATATATTATATATGTATATACTATATATATATATATATATATATATATATACTTAGTCTCATTTTCTCATGTTGCATAACTGTGGCTGCTAATTAAGATCGCGTGTTAAATATTAAAGTAAAATCCTGAAAAACAGAAGAATTATTGTCTGAGAGAGAGAGAGAGAGAGAGACGAGAATAGAGAGAGAGAGAGAGAAGAGAGAGAGAAAGTACTGATTTCATTCAACGGATTTGTTTGAATACACAGGTCACATAAGTGGTAATGCCAATGACTTATCATTTACGGATTGTATCAGAGCTGTAGCGTACATTTATGTAGGTGTTGCAGAAATTTCCTCACAGTTAGAATTTTCCTATGTAACCGAATTCATTCTCTCACCTGGGTTTTCGGCAATCACAACGCTGCGTATGACGTCGTAGTTGCCAGCGCCATGTGGATAATATCTGCTTCGTGGTGTACTGGGAGGGTCATCTATCATCTGGTGAAGCTGTAGTATTTAGAGATGGTTCCTATATTGAAATGGACATTGCTTTGAGTATCATTATGTGTTGGAAGGTTCTTTAGAGGGGAAGTTCTTTGCCCTTGTTGTTTTTATTTGGTAATTTCTCTTTTTCTGTAATCGAGCGTAATGTCGAAAGACAGATCTACGATCGTAATGAGCCTGGAAATTGGTTTTAATATATATATATATATATATATATATATTATATATATATATATATATATATATATATAGATATATCATTAGTTAGTTTCATTTTCTCCTAGCATGAACAGTATAGCTTGAGTTACAAATTATTGGTTTTCTTTTCTCTTCTAAGAACAAAATAAAGGAAAACAAATAATAGACAAAATCAGCCATTCAAAATTGCCTGTGGATACAACATGAAAAAAGCTAAAAAAAAAAAATAAAATAAAAAAAGGAATGAAATTATAGCTAAGAATGACTGATGATCCTGATCTCTGTGACAGACAGCCGTGAAGAATGAGCTGTCAACCCAGACATCAGCTGATTTTCCGTGGCCTGGCTTCCGGTTTGGTTTTAGCTCTTGCGTAAGAGTTGGTCTCATGGGGTTTGGTTAGGCCTCACGAAAGCCCGGCAGAGCTAAAGTCCAACTCAAGTCATTTGGAGTTGGATTAGATGAGGCAGATAAGTATAATGATCTGCAATCTCTCTTTCAGTCTAAATGGTAAGAATATTCTATTTAAAAATGTGCATTGAGTTAATGTATAATCAATAATTTCGACCAAATATGAAGACAGAAAAAAATTTCTTTTTGGTCTAAGGTAATTTCGCTTCAGTGATAGTGTCGATTGAATTAAAGGATTTCGGTAATGAAAGTGGACCTCAAATTTACAGAAATAGTCGCAGTAACAGTAGCAGAAATTATGTTAATAGTAATTAATAATAATAATAGTAATATGAACATCTTCCCGAATCTCCCGAGATTAAATGTCTCCACTCCAACCGAACTGTCATTTCTTCACGTGCCATAAACCGACCACTGAAGTGAAGAGGGAGTAAGAAAACCGTGGCTTTAACGTCAATTCTCCTCAGAATCTCTTGGCAAGATGCCGCTCATCTCGAACTAATAAAGATGACACCTGATCCGCAGCATCCAATATCCTGTGCACCTCATTCTGATGCTAACGCTTTCATGAGCTGGGGTGGATCGGAGGAGAGGCCTTCTTCAACCCTTGGGGTCATTGGAAAACATCGAGCCTTTTCTATTCTTCTTCTTCTTCTTCTTCTTCTTCTTCTTCTTCTTCTTCTTTAGATGTTGAACTACGTCAGGATTTCGATTAAAGGGGAGAGCATGTTTGTAATGTTGAAAAAATAAAAATGTCATAGTCACAATTTCGTTCTAGTGTTTAAATGGATAATTGTAGCGTTTTACCGAGAGCCGGCATAATTATTTTGAGTCTGTTTTTTTTTTTTTTTTTTTTTTTTTTTTTTTTTTTTTTTTTTGTAAAGCAATCCTAAGGTTATTTCCTCTCTCTGAGATTAAATGATGAATATCATTATTACAAAAGGAATAGAAACTATATATATATATATTATAATATATAGATATATATATATATATATATATATAATGTATATATATATATATGTATATATATATATATATATATATATATATATATATATATATATATATATATATATATATATATATAGCTGAGTCTGCATGAGGGACTTCGCTGATGAAAAAACTAATCTTAAAGTAAGTTCTTTGCCAAATTTTTTTAGGCTCAATAAGTGCAAGTTAGATCTTAGAAGATATTTTAACTTTATTCTACTTGTCTTTATTTTAGACGAAATTATTACTTCAATGTTGAAAACTGTAACAAAAAATACTCTCTCTCTCTCTCTCTTCTCTCTCTCTCTCTCTCTCTCTCTCTCTCTCTCTCTCTCTCTCAACTAATTTTTAACGCGTGGCATGGGGGGGAATTGCTTGTTGCGTTTAAAGATTTGCCCGAAGAATTTACATAGTTCAGTGCCACTCCACCTGTCATTTATCATTTCTTTCCTTCATATGAAAGTCCTCGTTTGCTCGAGGAAATTAATGACTTCTTTATAATTTCCCTTTCTTCAGGTAGAGAAAGGTATATTATGTTTCTTACATAAGGAGTTTAATTCTTCGAAAGGAATTTCATGGGAGGATTGACTCTTCTGCGGTAAGTATAGGAGTAATAATTGTACTAGTATTAAATAGTTTGTTTTAGAAGGATATTCTCTCTGCTTAACAAAATTCAGACGAAACGACATTCTAAAACGGTTAGTAATCACTTTAGTTAGATTAACTGTATCTATTCTGTATTCCATTATCTTCCGTACATTCCTTTCAAATGGACATCAAAATCATTGGAAGCTTCTTGTACTTCAAGTCAGTGGCCTTGCAGGATTGTTCCATATGAATAGGGTTTATTTCTGAAAAAAAATAATAATATAATATTAATGATAATGATCAAATCACCTGCACCTGATAAAAAAAAAAAGTTTACTAAACTTTAAAAAAACTGAGAAAAAACTTTAAACCCTAGTAGAATAAAAAAAACTGTTACTAAAAAATACTAACACTTTAAGAATACTATAAAAAATCAAAATTTACAATGGATATCCATAAAAAAAAGGAACTTGATATTTAAGAATAAAATAAAAAACAACATCTAAAGCAAAGTTGTTTAAATCTACGAAGATTATCCCAAAAAGACATGTTTAGAACAAGTTGCGTAGACCGTATTCAACATAAACATCTGTTCAAATTTTGAATAAACACAAATCTGGCACCTCGAGCAAAGAGATATAAGATGTCAAGCCCCGGTAATACGCCGTTCCATTAAATCGTAGGACATTAGAATCATTTAGATTGCGTAGCGAGTCCCTTCATTTCCTTTATAACATCCGGGTAGTAGTTTGCGTCGTCTGCTGTTCAACCCTCCTCTCGAGATAGAACTGGGTATCGTCTCATCCCGAGGATGTTGTGGGCAGTTTTGCACCTACATGTTAGCTGGTGGTCTTTGAAATTTCCAGTCTTTATTTGTACATTAATGTGTGTGTATATATATATATATATATATCTATATATATATATATATATATATTAAAATATATAAGAATCGTAAGGGAAGCAGACCGAACTAAACGTCTCAGGTTGAATCAGTAAAAATCTTTCACAAGTATCAAAGTATATTATGCCAACGTTTCATATCACATGAGCATCCCTCAAGGCTTTGAAAATAATAGACGATGAATACAACAAAAATCACTTTTGCAGGTAAAAAAATAGTGTAACATTTACATGCACAAATTAAAACAAGAACTTGAAAGGAACACCTAGCAAAGGCAGGAGCTAAAAAGTGACAAAAAGACAGGGAGAAAATAAAAAAACGAAGAGACCTAAACCGAGCGTGGAGAGTAAAACGAACAGCCAACTATGCTTTGAACAATTGTTGTGGGAAGGCGATTTGGGTATTTAGTGTTGGTACATAGGTTTCTATATAAAGCGACTCCAACAACATCAACTCGTCGTCTTTACGGGCAGATCCAAGAATCTTTGAAATCATATATGTCAAGCTGACACCATAAAAATCTTAAAAATGGTTCCGAACACTGGGTAATTCGGATTGGACAACTGCAGCCCGTCCTGAAGCTGACACCTTGATGGGAGCAGAAACGGACGGACCTTGAGAAGCCTCTCGTACTGTTTATTTCTCCCTGTCTTCTTAGTCACTTTTTAGTTCCTACTTGGTAGGTTTTTCTTTCAAGTTCTTGTTTTAATTTGTGTATTGCATTGCCAAAAAATATATTTTCACGTGCATGTGATTTTTTTACGTATCATACTTTTGTAATTTTCTTGCCTTGAAGATGATCATGTGATGTGAAACGTTGGCATAATAAACTTGATACTGTGAAAAAGACATAGATATATAATATATATTATTAATATTATATAATTATATATATATATATATTATATAATATATATATATACACACTTGCGAAAGACCATAATATATATATATTATATTAATTAAATATATATATATATATATATTATAAGATATATATTATATATATATACTATATATATATATATATATATATATACATATTATTATTATATATATATATATCTATATATATATAGATATAATATATATATATATCATATAAATATATATTCTATATATATATATATAATATATGTGTGGGTATTATAATATATATATATATATATATATATTGTGTGTGTGTGTGTGTGTGTGTGTGTGTGTGTGTTTACTTCAATATATATAATAACGAGTGAAACAAAAAATATCTCTGGCTGCTCACACCGAGATCGAACCGAGGTCCAACTCTTAAACCTAAACTCTCCTCTCTCTCTCTCTCTCTCTACTCGCCGCCTCTCTATCTCTCTCTCTCTCTCTCTCTCTCCACCCCACGAAGTCTCTCTTGCGTTCTCAGATTAATTTTTTGAACGTCGAAGCAACATTCAACTTCACAATAGGTTCTCGGATCGACTCAAAATTGTTAGCCTCTCCTACCGATTACCATTCGACGAGTCCTCCGGTTCAGGTCTCTCTCTCTCTCTCTCTCTCTCTCTCTCCTATGAGAATGGCAGTCGATAGTCAGGGGCTGAAAGGGAACGGCGCTCTGGTCTTTCGTTACTTCCGGATCATTGGAATTCAATACGGAATGGTTCACTGCTCCAGACAACGTTTTCCTTCATCTCTCTCTCTCTCTCCTTCTCTCTCTCTCTCTCTTTTACACATACACACAAGCATACAAATGAGCCGAACACTTACACAAATCTTCTCTCTCTCTCTCTCTCTCTCTCTCTCCTCTAGCTCTATCTATCGTCTTCAAAAGCTTACAAATGAACCCGGATACCTACATAAATTCTCTCTCTCTCTCTCTCTCCCTCAAAAGACACATCATTCCGTTTCAGGAAATAAACATGTAGGTTAACACCGCAGCCCTGAAATCAGTGATAGTTAATACCACTGTACAAATATGCGGAATATTGGCTCAAACATTACAAAAGATGTGGATTGCTAGCCTCTCGTCCTATGTCAGTTGTAATAGGCTGGAGGCTGTAATATTCTGTCTTTCAGCAATGAAAATATTCCTTCTTTTTATTGTAACTGATGTGTTAATGTGATATTCAGTTGTATGATCCTAAATTTATACTCTTTTACAACACGACAAAGTATTTTATCAATTTATTATTTTTATATTTATGCGATTATTATTTGATCACTGGCGTATTCCCCTTGCTGTTTGCAAAAGTTCCAAAGTAAAAAGCTAGAAAAATAATTAATTTCTTATTAATAATTATGCCATTTATTAATTGTGTCATTAGCCTCTTCCCATTGATTTATTTGCAACATTCCAAATAAAACTATAGAAATTATGATTTATTAATTATGCCATTTATTAGTTGTGTCTTTGGCGTCATCCCTGTTGGTTTAGTTCAAAACTAAAATAAAATCAAATATTTTTAAATCATTAGTTGAAAGTAACTTGATAACTGAAGAGCAGTGTGGTACTTACTCATTACTACATAAAAAATATTTTATTTTATAAATTATGTCATTTTACTAATGGTCATTAACGTTTCCCACTGATTGACTACGAAACTCAGAAATAAATGAAAAAATTGCGTGGAGGTAGTCTCACTTCCGGGAAAACACCCGTAACCACAGACCCTCCCCTACTCTCTAAGGTTCCCCCCCCCCCCAGCACATCCCCCCACCCCCCCACACACACAATCTGTGGGGCCCTTCTTCTAACCCACAATGGCGGTGAAGTCTGTCCAACATCCTGCGGGTGTGAAGTTGGTCGAGGGAAAGACGAGGAAGGATGGAAAGGAAGAGAATTGGAGGAAGCAGAGATAAGAAGAAGGACATCAATGGGAAAGAGGGAATATGGGGGGGGGGAGGGGATGGAGGGGATGAGAAAGATGATGGTAATAGAAACAATGGTAATAAATGGAAAGAGGAGATGGAGGAGTAGAAATGAAGACGAGGATCATGGGGAGAAGAGGAGTAAATGAGATGAGAAACTGGAGGAGGAGGAGGAAGAGGAAGAGGTGGAGGAGGAAAGGGAAGTTAGTTGGAGGCAAAAAGAGATAAAAGGGAAGAAGTCCAAAAACGAATGGAAAGAAGAAGAAGAAATAATAAAGAGGTGGACTTGAATCCAGCCTCATAGCTTGTACCTCTCCTCCTCCTCCCTACTTCGTCGTCTTCTTCTTCTCTTCTTCTTCTTCTTCCTTCTTCTTCTTCTTCTGTTCCCACCTTCGTGGCTTTTGCAGAATGCGTCGCTCGTGGAGTGAATCTTTCAAAAGCGCCTTTAAGAAGACGTCCGTGCGTCTCTTGCTTAGTGTGGCCAGCGTCCTTCGTGTAGCATTTGCCGTTCCTTGTTCTCTAATGGCGCTGTTTGCTGTTATCTTTTATTCATCTCTTCTCGTTTATAGTATTTGCCGCGTCCCACTTCTTTGTTTATTACCAAAAAGCCTTCTCTGAAATTATTCTAAGGTTTTGTGTGCCTGTTTTTTTAGGCTTATGCATGTTGAGTAGTTCTACCTTGTGTACGTTTAGAATGTGTGTGTGTGTGTGTTTTTTTTTTTACCTGCAATTGAGGTCTTCTCTATCTTGTATACGTTAAGATATATTGAGTGTTTGTGTGTGTGTATGTGAGTTTTTGTGTGTGTGTTTTCATGTTGTATGCAAGTTGAGTGCTTCTACATTGTATACTTTTAGCGAGTGTATTAGTGTTTGTGTACTTTTTGTATATGAAAAAGTGTAAAAGCTTGTTTATTTCCAGCTAAACTGCCGTGGGTTTTTTCATACATTTATGTATGTATATGCTAAGTTTCATGTGGTGTGCATTTATATACAAACATGCACATATGTATGCATGTTAGAAATTTCCTATGTTTGTGCATTCATGTACAAATATGCATTTATGTTTGTGCATAGAGTTTTCTTTTATACATTCCCCTCAGGGCCTTTATGCGAGCTTCGTACCCATATACAAGGTCACTTTGCGAAAGGAAAGAAACTTACAGATTCAACGTTCCCCTTGAGCGCAACAACCAAACCTGGGCCCAGAGCCAACCTCTGCGGTTCTCATATTTAATCTTGACTGATTCTTAGGACGTTCCCGCTTTTCTCCTTATTCCTTGGATTCTTGCTGCTGAAAATTATCTTGAGCAGATGATTAACTTCAGTTTCATAGCTGGGTTGGAGTATAACTCTGAGGGGGAACAATGAAAAAAAGATATTTGTTCGATTCTCCATAAAGGTAATCTTTTAAGCAATGCAACTTCAAAACCGGTAATTCACTTCAGTTTGATTGGTGGGTTTGACCATAACTCTGAGGGAGAACACACTAAAAACATAATTTTAAATATTTATTTCAATCTCCCCAAAGGTCATCTATGCGTCATGCAACTTCAAAGCATATTGAAAATAATCTTTAGTAGATCATTAACTTCAGTTTGTAAGTGGGTTTCAGCATAATTCTGAGAAAAGCTCTCTAAAAAATCATTTATAAATTTTACCCGAGTCTCCGCAAAGGTAACCTTTGCCTAACGCAACTTCAAAACGTGTTCCCGTAGTTCAGTGAGAATGAGCAAGTCTTTAAGTTGACCCCAACGAAGGTTATACTCGGTAAGGTTATTTTCGAATCGATGTCAACACTTGACATCGATAAAGACGACAAAAAGTTGTAATAAGTATCCTCTTAATTAATTCAGTGTTGAAACGAGCAATATATTTCATGCTGATGTCGTTGAAAATATCTGAGGCTTTTATTTTTTCAATCTTTTTATATAAATATAGAATCTGCATCCCACTCACGCCAAGGATGAAAGAAAATATTCTCTTACCTAATATTTGTTATCATTAACGTTTTCTAAAGGTTTTTGCTTGTGGTAAGTTATTTATCTGTTCATTTAATTTCCTAATATTTTCAGACATAGCACTAATGAATACGAGTGGATTTAAAGACTTCGTATTTCAAGACAGATTTATAGATAATGGTTGGAACTCATTTTGTCGAATGAGTTTCCTCCATTAAAGTAATAAATGCGGCTTATGTTCAGCGTTCAATGTAATTGCCAAGTTGACAAAGGCAGTAATTTCTCCTAGATTTATTAAAAACGTTGGGAAACGTTTGAAACTGATATAAAGGAACTGATTCTATGGGTCCATGATAGCGTAATTTATGTCTTTGTAAATCAGGAACTGAATAGGGGCGTTCCCCTTGAGCACAGTGTGCTTCTCTTGAAGTAAGAAGTAATTTATTTATCGGAGGTTAGTCGAGTGTTGTTGGTCGCAGTCGTATGGTACAGAGGGAGAAAGAGCGAAGTGTGTGTGTGTGTGTGTATATATATGTGGGCGGTCAAGGATCCAGCAACATGTGTATATATATATATATATATATATTCATTATAATATTATAATATATATATATATAGATACATACATATGTGTGTGCGTGTGTAAAACTACCCAAAAGTTTTATATTCATAAGAGTTGTTTTAAAAATCTCTCTATCTGTCTATATGTCTATATATCTAAATCAATTATGGTGTTCTGTCTGAAGAACTTTCATATAAATGCTTATCTTGTTTATGTAGCTGTTGTAGTCTGTGGATATCAGCATTAAATCGGGAAAATTTTGGATATTAAAGATTACCATTTTATGTATGCGGAGAGATTTGACGAAACAGTTCACAAACGGAATTGAATTAAGAACTATTTTTGCACTTCATTTAAGTAAATTGATTTTATTTTATCCAAAATATATTTATTTTATAAATGGCAAACAATTTGCATATCTATTTATAGTTTTCTATAAATAGATTATGCTAACTATGTATCTTTCAGGAATGGCATTTATATTTAATTATGTAAATTTATTTCTTTTTTTTTTTTTTGCAAAAATATATTTCTTATAAATGGTTCCTACTTTACATATTTATACATATTTTTATGTATATACTCGATCCATGACGTTACTTATCTATATACTTGGGAAGTATTATTTGCATTTTATTTATGTAAATCTATTGCATTTTTCCAAACTATATTTATTTCATAAGCGGCTACCATTATATGTTTATACACATTTTTATGCAAAGAGATGATCCGTTAATTTATCTATGTATATTCTGCAGGATTTTATTAAAAAAAAATAAACAATTTTCAGGAACACACAACATAGAGTTCTAACATCCAAGCCCCCATTAAGACAGTGATTGATATCTTAGAGATGAATAGTCGAGGGATTTATAGAGCCCTATAGAGCCTTAAACCTATAGGAAGATTTATAGGCAATGGGGCAAAGCCCATTTCGTGCTGGTGATGTCTTGGCAATAAAAGAGGTTTATGTCCTGCGCTGAATTCAAGAATATGGACGGTGAAGGTTGTAACACCTTTACCTTTTTGTTTTTTTTATTCTTCTGACAGCTTCTAAAAGGGAGCATCGGGTCTTTGATGTAAAGGGAAGGTGTGGAGGTGTATATATATATAATATATATATATATATATATATATATATATATATATATATATATATATATATATATATATATACACACACACACACATATATATATATATATATATATATATATATATATATATATGTATGTAGTCGTGTATATATATATATTATATATATATATGATATATATATGTATATATACATATATGTATATATCGAGAAATTAAATTACAAAAGGTGAGTGATCCACACTCGTTGACGTACGCTCTGATTCTGACTGAGCGACAAACACGCCTTACACTCTGGCACACGAACGCACAAACTAACAAATTCACAAAAATACATAAATTTGATTCAAGACTTATCAGAGAAAGATTATATTAATTTATGTCTTGAAAATAACTAAAGAGTCACATCGGACTTGATAGAAACATTGTCTTCGTTTAGATTAGGATAAACATGAATATTAAATATATGTTAACTGACAACATCCTGTCACCTAACGATGGCCTCGCTTGGTTGTTTTATTGTTTGGTCTATCGCGCCTGCTGACCTCATGACATCTTCAGTGCGTTACTCAAAACAATGCATTGTGACTACTACTTCACTCCAATGCTTTCTTATCCCCTCTCACTGATATGTCATTACATATATATATAATACATATATATATATATATATATATATATATATGTGTGTGTGTGTGTGTGTGTGTGTGTGTGTGTGTGTGATGTGTGTGTGTATTCTTTTATCTATGCATTTTCCAAACACTTTCATCTACCTATCAACCATTTCCTAGCTACAATTATTTTACCAGGTCATTTCTCATATACCTAACAGCTGTTTATTCTTCAACATTTCCATTTGTAAATTGTATATATTTCTAACTTTTTGCATTACATTTTCAAGTGTATATCGGTGCAAGATTAATACACGGTAATTCACTTAATATATCAATAAGTTCGTGACAAGGTCTTTGCATGACAAATACGGGTAAAAAAAAATCATATCAAAAGTGACTAAAGTTCTTTTGAAACCATCTACGAGTAATTATAATTATCTGGGCCCGCATACGACAGTATCTCATTAAGGATACAAGTTTGTTCATAATCTTTTCGGAAAGTTGTAGGTGTACAACAACTTGGAAACCCCAGATTAGGACATTCTGGATGAAGTTCTCGGAGGGAAATTCAAAGTGATCAATTGGCCGCTATTTTTAATTAGCTTCGTTAAATTGAGTAATACAGAATGTTCATAGATATTAAAGTTTATATCTAATGAAGGCCCAAAAGTATATTGGATCATCCGTAATACTTTCAAAATGATCATTCTTTGATATTCCCTTACAAAGTTTTCGAGGTTTTAAAAAGGGCTCTAATTCCATTAAATATAAACTTTTCTCATTGTAGTCTTTTCCTTATGTATCCCCATCCTCTCTGGCGTGATTGCCTTGCCATTATACATACAACGCCGCCCTGCTCTTTGGCAGGGTAGTCTTTCTTTCAAGGTCACCTGGTACTTTTGTATCAAGGTGGTCTTACTCTTATGTAGCCCTCTTCTCTCTGGCGGGATAGTTTAGTTCTTATGTAACCTCCTTCCCTCTGGCAAGTTAGTCTTGCCCTTGTGTAGCCGCTTCCTCTATGGCAAGATAGTTTTGCTCTTATGTATCCACCTTCTTTCTGGCAAGATATTCTTTCTTTTATGTATCCCCCTTCTTTCTGGTAAGGTGACCTTTCTCTTATGTATCCCCATCATTGGCAAGAATTCTTGCTCTTGTAAATCCCCTTCTCTCTGGTAAGGTATCCCTATCTCAATGGCAAGAAATCTTACTCTCATATATCCCTCTTCTCCCTGGAAGATAGTGTTACAGTAAAAAATCTCGCTGCTCTTTGGCAAGACAGACTTGTGCTTCCGTGTCCTCCTTCCCTCTGACAAGACACTCTTTCCCTTACGCATCTCCATTCTGTCTGGAAAGATATTCTTTCTGTTACAAGATAATCTTTCCATATGTATCACTCTCTTGTTGACAAAACTGTCTTTACCCACCTCCCCTGATCAAGAACCTGCCGCCGGCTTTTGGACAACCCTCCTGCAGCTAATGCAAACGCCCATAAGGCCGCGTGTACCCTAACTCTGTGTGTGTATCATTTATAGGCTGTGAATTATTCCATAGGTGGCGGGAAGAGCAAGAGAATGCTTGCATAAGTTTAAGTCTTGAGGAAAGAGAGGACGAACATGCACATGCTGGGGACGAAAAAATTTAGAAGGAATAAAGACGCGATTCTCATGTGAAGGCTCTCATTATGGAGCGCTTTCAGATCTGGCTCTGCGCGTGATTTTTATTTTTTTCTATTTTTATTGTGTTCATTCATATGATCAGTTCCAAAATATACTATTAATGGATACAGGCTGTGTTTGTGCGTACGCAAAAGCATTTGAAAAAATTTCTCTTCATCCTGCTTGGTTTTTTGCTTGCTTTAGGTACAAGGCTCATTCTATATATATATAATATATATATATATATATATATATATATATATATATATATATATATATATATATATATATATATATATATATTATGTAGTATAGACTCGAAATGTGCCTACTATATCCTTGCGTCTAATCCAACACAGACATGGACAACCAAAATGACCAAGTGTGCAACATTGACTTCCAGTAGGAAATTGGCTTTTTGCTGTTCCAGATGCAACCTAACTCAATAACTGTAGAAAGATGTTGAAAACCCAAACCTCGTTTTGGTCTTCCTCTTGAAAATCAGGATACGAACTCCAGCCTTTTTCTACGTCCTCGACAAATCCGTTTAAGCGCCTCCGTCAGTCTCATATGTTCTTCTTTCCGGAGAGAAAACAGACACAATGCTCTCGAGAGTCAAATTTGCTATATCAGCTTTTCTTGGAAATTTGTACGAAACCTCTCGAATGGTTAGATTCGTAAAAATAAAATATGGTACACATATGGCCTTAAAACTATGTTGGCATAAAATTAAAATATTCTCTCTCTCTCTCTCTCTCTCTCTCTCTCTCTCTCTCTCTCTCTCTCTCTCTCTCTCTCTCTAGAGTTGGAAGGACCGGAGACAATCCTCATAAGTGGGGTCTTGCGCCCCTCTGCTGAGTGCCCATGTGGTCATCCCATCCAGACAATGGATCACATACTTTGTGGGTGTGAACATGGTCCACTCTGTACAGATTTGGGCCTCTACGAATGTAATCAGGCCGCTATGCAGTGGATACGATGTTGGCGCGATAAGATATGATGATGACGATCTCTCTGTCTCTCTCTCTCTCTCTCTCTCTCTCTCTCTCTCTCTCTCTCTCTCCATTTCGGAATCGTATGCTTAACTTTAATATCGTTTTTCTAACCATTCTCACTCCCGTTTTTTTTTTCTTTCGCGTGTACCTCCGACTCCAACGTGACCTTTGAACTTTAGAAGACGCGACGTCTATTTCTATCCAGCATCGGGAGCTGATATCGCCTCTTTCTTATAACGTCTTAGGTGTGCTTGTGGTGTTGTGTGTGTGTGCGTGTGTGTGTGTGTATATATATATATATATATATATATATATATATATATATATATATATATATATATATATATACGTTTGTGAATCGAGTAGATGAAAGGGGATTATTATAATTTATGTAATGAAGTGCCTTAGGGGCCTTGCAAGACTCACAGACGTAATATTAAATGAAAAAGGGAGCGCTGAGAACTTACCTTTGAGCACTCTGGTAATGAATCAATTTTTATTTGCTGTGATAACTTATTTTACAAGTCACGATAGCAAATCAGTAACGGGCTACGTTATTACAATGTGATATAGGCACAACTCCAGATTTCTGTGCAAGACTGGTTTGCAAGTAAAGGTTGACTGTAAAGGGGCCTATGGGAGTTGAGTAACTTCTACAATAAGTAGATATAATACCTGACAAGGAAATGGAAGCACTGGAATCACGTCAGCAGAAATTTGGAAGTAAAATTCCAGGTTACACTCGAGCAATGTGACGGTTTCTCTCACAAAATTTAGTAAAACACTATGGAGGAACTTATCATTAGATCCAAACACAATGCTGATAATGGGGGGAAGAAGTCTACTTCTTACTTGAATATCTTCGTAGATCTTGGACTAGTCACAAGGGAAACATGTGCGTGCTAGGTAGGACACAAAGGATGTTGGTTAGAGAGAAATGGAAAATTAAATATTGGAAAAAGTGAAAGTTCTTTGGCCTCGAAGGAAAGGAACTGGCTATATGAATGTGACTCAGACGTTCCTTGATGCCTTTTGGTATGTAGCTTCGTCATCGAAGATGGTGTCCGTCTTTTGTTACTGAGTTCTGGGGCGCACGCCAGTGGAGCGCTTTGCTAGGCCTAGTTAGACAGAGACAGGTCCATCTCGGATAAGCGACCAGGAAGGAGCGAGGCCGAGATAGGTCGTTCGGTGATAGCGGTGGGGTAGAGTAAAGGTAATTGCTTTATAGGAAAGAAAGATAAAGGAAAGGAAAACGCATTTTCGAGAAGTTCGGCAGCAAGGAGGTTTTCGCGCCCGTGTGGGAGGCCCCTGTTCTCATGATGGTTCTAGAATCGGCAGGAGTTTTGTGGAACTTGACAGGCGCCGAAGTGTCGTGAGAAACGCCGCGACTTCTGATGCAATACTTCGTCAAGAAACTTCTAAATCATTCCGGTAATATTGGGAGTCTGTGACGTTCGCCGTAGGCTCCGCCCCCAGAACGCTGTATAAATACGACGGACGAAGTAGGAGAAGGCAGATCATCAGTTAATCATGGAGTAAGAGATCATCAGTTAGTCACGGAGTAAGAGATCATCAGTAAGAGCCACAGATCAGATTATCAGTGAGAGCTCAACAGCAGAGATCAGAGATCATCCGAGAGAGATAAAAGAAGAAGGAACCGACGAAGGATCAGAGATAAAAAGTCGCTCGAGAATTGGTCGAATTCTGGTCAAGTCGTCTTCAGGAGTGGACGACCGAGTTATTTCGATGTTGAGCAAGGCTTCGGAGAAGAAACGTTCAGCTAGAGGTTTTGGGGGTTCCTGCCCTTCAAGTATCAAGAATAGACATTATTTTCTGCAATACGGAATCAAGAAGACGTCGGCAATCGCAGTTCTCCTTTTGTGAAGCCATCGTTTCGAGTCGCAAAACTGGCCAGCAAGTATTTGAATCACCTCACTGTTCCCCTAGTTCACGCATTGTAAGATTTTACCTTTTTATCTTTGTTAGTAAGCTTGTAAATAGAACTTTGTTCTGTTAGTGTTTCTTTCTATATTCGTATCCCCAATTTCAACTGTTGGTGTTGAATTCTTTTTGTTTATCATAATATCGAACCTGAAGCGGACCTTTCTCAGAGGCCGTAACATTGTGGCGACCTATGCCAGTATATTTTGACACCATAACAGTTTGAAACAGGGAGAATATAGAAAGAGCCAGAATGAGTGAGATGGTGAAAGAGTTTATTGAGTCAGGTAAGCTCCTGGGTCTAGAGGGGAATGATCTCCGTGAGTATGTTGAAAAGAAAGAAAGAGAGAAGTATGAGAGAGATGAAAGAGCGGCTGAGAGAGAGGAAAGAGCAGCTGAGAGGGAAGTGCAGCAAGCGAGAGAAGCAATGAAAATGCAGCAAGAGAGAGAAGTAATGAAAATGCAGCAAGAGAGAGAAATGTTGGTAATGCAGCAGGAAGGGAGAGAGAAAAAGCATATGCATGAGCAAGAAGAAAGAGGAAGGGTACGTATGCATGAGCAGGAAGAAAGAGAAAAGGTACGTATGCATGAGCAAGAAGAGAGAGAGAAGGAGCGTATGCATGAGTTGGAAATTGCTCGGTTAAGGGAAAGTACTCGTAACAGTCGGACAGGCGAGAACGAAAACGGAGCTGATAGTTTAGGCATGAGTGCAGTGCTAAAATTAGTACCAAAGTTTGATGAGGAAGATGTAACGAAATATTTCATGTGTTTTGAAAAGTTAATGAAAAGAGTAGGTTCTCCTAAAGAAATGTGGACTTTATATTTACAGTCGGTTTTGAGTGGTAGGGCGCTTACTGTGTATAGTTGCATGTCTAAGGAGGAATGTGATAATTACGATATCGTGAAAGAAACTGTTCTTAGCGCGTATATGCTAGCACCGGAGGCATACCGTAAGAAATTTAAAAACTTGAGAAAGGATGAAAATTTTATGTATGCAGAATACGGTAAGAAGTTAGAAAGGCTGTTTTTTTATTGGTTAACTTCTGCTAAAGTTGAGTATTTTGATAGTTTGAAGAACTTAGTGTTGTTAAAAACTTCAAAGATAACGTATCCCCTGAGATTAAGCTTTATATAGAGGATAGGCGAGAAGTATCTTTTGCAGGAGCAACTAGGTAGCTGACGAATATAGTCTAACTCATCATTTGAGTGTTAGTAAGAAACGAAATGATCCTTCATCTGGTAGAGTACAAAGCAGTAAAGGTTTCAGTCCTAGTAAGAGCAATGCGAGTAAAAGTGACTATTCCTGTTATATATGTGGAAAACCTGGTCATACGTCTAAGGTTTGTAAGAGTAAGGTGGCATCTAGTGGCTCAGAATTAACTTGTCTCTGATGTAATGGGAAAGGGCATTTAGCGAGAAATTGTGCAGAAAGGAAGGACGGTAAGAAACCAGTGTCTCTAGTTAACCTTTCGTCGAGTAGGAATGATGTGATGAGAGAAACTAGGAGAATTTTTGGTGAATTTCTGTCAGAAGGCGTAGTTTCCTCTCTTGGAGGAGTGTGTTCGAGAGAAGTAGTCTTGCTTCGAGACACAGGAGCTCCTGTCTCACTGATTAGGAGTGAGAGTGTGCCAAACAGGGCAGAAATCAATTTGGAAGAAAAAGTCATGTTAGGTGGATTTCCTAACACTTGTGTTCTTTGTCCTTTGTTGGAGTTGAATTTAGAAAGTCAGGTAGTGTCAGGAGAAGTGAAACTTCCAGTAGTTGACAGTTTGCCCGTCGGTGGTGTTGACATTATTGTCGGTAATGACTTAGCTTTATCCAAGAATGTGAATCCTGTTGTGAGGGATATTCCAGTGCCTGAAATGGTTGTAACTAGGTCGGGTTTAGTTACAGACATAGACTATGGTCATAATTTGTTCGTGGATTCGAATGAGAGTGAGTTCGTGGATTTGAACCAGAGTGAGTTCGTGGATTCGAACATGAGTAAGTTCATAGATTCGAACGAGTGCGATAGAGGTAGCGAGGTTGATCTTGGCATGAGTGTGGCTGAGAAACCTAACTCTATCGTTGACAGTGATAGCCAAACGGAAGGTGTAGCTGTCGAGAGTAACATAGTAAATGTACCGGTATCTAGTACTAGTTACGGTGATGAATTAGGCTCTAACATTTTGGATAAGGATGAGCTAGTCAAGTTGCAGAGAGAGGATAAGACACTACCCCGAACTTTTGAGTGTGAGCTGGATGATGATCTCGATGATGTGTGTAAGGAAACTTTTTGTGTAAAGGACGAAGTTTTGTGTCGTTATGTTAGACCTAAGTCAGGTAGTAAAGGGGAAATCACCGAACAATTAGTGGTTCCTAGGAAGCTTCGTGAGCTAGTTTTGAAGTTGGCACATGATGAGCAAGGACATTTGGGAGTAAATAAAACTTTCAAGGGTATTAGTAGGGCGTACTTTTGGCCTAAAATGAAAAATGATGTGAAGAGGTATGTTTTAAGCTGTCATGAATATCAAATTGCTGGGAAACCGATTCTAATTCCCAGAGTTCTGTTGTGTAATATTCCTTCGGTAGGCGAATCTTTTGAGAATGTATTTATCAATAGATTCGGACCTTTGTCTAGAAGTAAGGGTAGAGAAGATTACATAACTAATCTTGAGTATTAATAAAAACAATTTAAGAGATGGTTGGCAACTAGCGAATGAAAACGGGAGTAAAGGGGAAACTAAAGGGAAATATGATCTTAGAGCAAAAAAGAGAAGTTTGTGTGTAAGAGATAAAGTTTTAGTACTAGTCCAGAAAGAAGGTTCCGCTTTACCTTATAAGTTCGAAGGTCCTTTTTCAGTGTTAGAGGAGAGGGGAAATATACATTATAGAATTAATATGGGTAAGAGTAGAGCAAAGTCAATGAATGTAAATTTGCTTCAGAAATATAAAGAACGCCCAGAACCATGGCCACCGCCAGTGTTCTATGTGAGAGAAATTAGTTTTGAGAAAAACACAAGAGGTGTTTTAGCATTTCAAAGTTTAATCAGAGTTCAGAAAACAGAAAAAGTAAGAGGAAAGGATAATGTGATAGCTAATAGTCTCTAGTTTTCAGAATGAGTAGCCTAATGACTGTTTTCTATTTTGGCGCGAGTGGTTGAGTGAATGGAGAAGTATTAAAGCTTTATGCGGAATTGTTCCCCTGCTGTTTAATTCTTGTTTCTCTTTGGAAAAAAATAAAATCAGTTGATTTAATTTTTTTCTCTTTTTTGGGGGGACGTGTAACGGTAATTGCTTTGTAGGAAAGAAAGATAAAGGAAAGGAAAACACATTTTCGCGCCTGTGTGGGAGGCCCCTGTTCTCATGATGGTTCTAGAATCGGCAGGAGATTTGTGGAACTTGACAGGCGCCGAAGTGTTGTGAGAAACGCCGCGACTTCTGATGCAATACTTCGTCAAGAAACTTCTAAATCATTCAGGTAATCTCGGGAGTCTGTGAACGCCATATAAATATGACGGACGAAGTAGGAGAAGGCAGATCATCAGTTAGTCACGGAGTAAGAGATCATCAGTTAGTCACGGAGTAAGAGATCATCAGTAAGAGCCACAGATCAGATTATCAGTGAGAGCTCAACAGCAGAGATCAGAGATCATCCGAGAGAGATAAAAGAAGAAGGAACCGACGAAGGATCAGAGATAAAAAGTCGCTCGAGAATTGGTCGAATTCTGGTCAAGTCGTTTTCAGGAGTGGACGACCGAGTTATTTTGACGTTGAGCAAGGCTTCAGAGAAGAAACGTTCGGCTAGAGGTTTTGGGGAGTTCTTGCCCTTCAAGTATCAAGAATAGACATTATTTTCTGCAATACGGAGTCAAGAAGACGTCGGCAATCGCAGTTCTCCTTTTGTGAAGCCATCGTTTCGAGTCGCAAAACTGGCCAGCAAGTATTTGAATTACCTCACTGTTCCCCTAGTTCACGCATTGTAAGATTTTACCTTTTTATGTAAATAGGAGATACCGTTCTGCATTTATCTTTGTTAGTAAGCTTGTAAATAAACCTTTGTTCTGTTAGTATTTCTTTCTATATTCGTATCCCCAGTTTCAACTGCTGGTATTGAATTCTTTTTGTTTATCATAATATCGAACCTGAAGCGGACCTCTCTCAGAGGCCGTAACACTCCCCCCCCCTCGGCAAGTCATTCTGGAAACAGACATACAGCTACAGCCAGTAACAGGGTCAAGGTAGAATAGGTCTTAAGATTAGGCCTAGGAAGGGTCTATCTAGCTGCACATTTTCCCTAATGTTACGTCCCTAGTGCTCAACGGATTTATAACCCCCCCCCCCCCCGCAAAACCTACAAAGAATGTGAATGAATAAACGTAAATATATATGAATAATTATCACATCGAACCGTGATCCATTTATATATCAATTCAAGCTACAAATGTCCTTTAATATCTAAATTCACTTTACCTCCCAAATGATATATTTTCATATATGTACCGAAGGGGAATTTTTTAATTGATAATAATTTCGTCCCCCCATGGGATCGAACCACCGTCCAAGTGGACGGGGACGAAATCAGAACAGTCAGTGACGCTATCCAATCAGCCAACAGAGACGCTATAAGTTCATATCGATTCTGACCTTACAAATCACCCTCGATCTGGATGCTTTTGTAATTAGAATCGATATGGAACCCCGTCTACCATGTTGGCCAATTCGAGCGTTTGACAGCACGTAGCCTTTTGTTATGAATAATTATCACATCGAACCGTGATCCATTTATATATCAATTCAAGCTACAAATGTCCTTTAATATCTAAATTCACTTTACCTCCCAAATCATATATTTTCATATATGTACCGAGGGGAATTTTTTAATTGATAATAATTTCGTCCCCCCATGGGATCGAACCACCGTCCAAGTGGACGGGGACGAAATCAGAACAGTCAGTGACGCTATCCAATCAGCCAACAGAGACGCTATAAGTTCATATCGATTCTGACCTTACAAATCACCCTCGATCTGGATGCTTTCGTAATTAGAATCGATATGGAACCCCGTCTACCATGTTGGCCAATTCGAGCGTTTGACAGCACGTAGCCTTTTGTTATGAATAATTATCACATTGAACCGTGATCCATTTATATATCAATTCAAGCTACAAATGTCCTTTAATATCTAAATTCACTTTACCTCCCAAATGATATATTTTCATATATGTACCGAAGGGCGGGAATTTTTTAATTGATAATAATTTCGTCCCCCCATGGGATCGAACCACCGTCCAAGTGGACGGGGACGAAATCAGAACAGTCAGTGACGCTATCCAATCAGCCAACAGAGACGCTATAAGTTCATATCGATTCTGACCTTACAAATCACCCTCGATCTGGATGCTTTCGTAATTAGAATCGATATGGAACCCCGGTTCCATATGGTTCGATCCCATGGGGGGACGAAATTATTATCAATTAAAAAATTCCCCTTCGGTAGAATGAATGATAATCCTTGACAGAGCATATTTTACCTGGATCCAAGTGCAGTCACTGCAGATGGATGTGGTGTGCTCATAACACACTGGGCGAAGGCAGTGCATTCACTGCTGCCCTTGCAGTCCTTCTTCATGGGGTAGAAGACGCATCTCTTCATTGGGTTCTCACCCTGAGCTGGCCGATGATGTGGGAGGTTGATGTTGTACACATCTCTGATTATCATCTGAGTGCTCCTCTGCATGCCTTGAAATGACATCTGGTCCTCTGCCCAAGGGAAGATCTAGTCGTCTGTCAATTTCATCATGAATTGTCTGCGCTCCATCACTGATTGACCTCTCTCCTGCATTCTCTTGTAGATGATCCATGCATTGATAGTTCCTGCATTTAGTATGCCGTAGAATACACATAATGGATATTGTCTCATCTTTCTGCTGCATGAATAACGAGCACACATCTGATAGAATACATCTACAGCCCCTTTAGTCTTATTGTAGCAAATCACTATCTCAGGCCTCCCATTGGCTTCTACTACAGGCTTATCATGCATAGTTGACATCAGTTGGACAAATTTGTACTTTTTGTCCAGATGGTAAGACAACATTGTCAGTGTTTGGTCATAGAGGAAAGCAGTGCAACCTTTTGGGATGACTTTTTTTTATCAGTCATCACTTGTGATGTATGTGGCTTGTTGAGCCTCAGTGTCCCTAGGTATGTCAGGCCTTAGTTTTGAAGAAGGTCAATCACAAGTTGCATGGATGTGAACCAGTTGTCTCCTGTAATGTTTCTGTTAGTATGTTTGTAAGGCTCCACCAATTACAATGTCACAAAATGGCCTAAGGACATACCCTGAGGTGTTTTTGTGTGTTCCCCTGGGTAAGGCATGGCCCCCAGCATGTATTTAGTTTGCGGTGTTCCACACCGCAAATCATGATTATCTTGATCCCATATCTAGCTGGTTTATTGTGAATATACATTCTGAAAGGACATCATCCTCAAAACCCAAGCAGTTGCTCATCAATTGTAATATGTGCTCCTGGTGTGTAGCCACTCTTACACTGGGCAATAAATAAGTCCCACACCTTTCCGATTGGGGCAAATTTATCATTCTCTTTTATCTGCTCCCTTGTAGTGTGGTCATCAAACCAAAGGCAGCGCAGCAGAAAGCTGAATCTCCACTCTGACATTGCAGCATGGTTCAGTGCAAGTCCATACTTGCTACTAAAGATTTCCTTAGTGGTAACAACATTATCACATAGTGCTGTGTGGGTGATGCAAAGTTGAAAGCTGGCAACAGATTTTGCCTGGGAACTCTTGAGCTACTTCTAACTACTGGCTTTGTCGACCAACAATGGCCATTTTTGCTTGCAAGGGTCTTCAGGGTGAATTTCACAAGTAAATCACGTCCTGTGGTGAAGGGTGACTGGCCTGCTACAGAAGCAGTGGAGGGAACTTGACCACCTGTGGGAGGAGTAGATGTGGTGGCATTAGGGGGTAATTGCGCAGGCTTTTCCTTCCTGGTGCCAGAGGGTCGTTTCTGGCATTATTATCACTATCAACTGAACGGTTTAGACTGTCATAGATAGAATCTACTTCCACATCATCACTATCTACATCATTGAGACTACTGTCACTCATAATTTCGTTATCACTTTCATCAGCCATTTTGTTATTTATTCTGAAAACAGTCTATATTTTCCAATAAATCAAATTACTCACTGAATTAGCCTTCCTTATAATTATTCTGGAAAGTTTATAACCTGAAAAGAAAGAAGAAATTACTGTCCACTTAGTCAATGATTTTATTAGAAACATTTGTTTTCCATTAGTCTTTTCTGGCAACCACATAGCTTTCCAATAAATCAAATTACTCATTGAATTATTATTTTCTTTTAACCACATAGTTTTCCAATAAATCACTCAGTTTTCTCTGTTTATAGTCTTATCATCTGAAAAGGAAAAAAATTAGCTGTAGACATCATCATCATTCATAATTCATAATTTTACATTTTTACTATATATCTTGTGATGTCACACATAAGCAACCTGGGGGGTCTGACACACTCCCAAAGACACACCATAAATAGGTAACCTTGGGGTCTGACACACCCCAAAAGACCCACCATGATAGGTAACCTAGGGTATGTTATACCCCATGAACTGACCACGATAGGTAACGTGGGGTACAAGATACCCTAACAACCCAACACGATAGGTAACATGGGGTACTAGATAGCCAAAGGGCTCTATGGAGCAAACTGAGAGGCTGTTACTGGGATTACCCCACCATCCTCATGAAGGACTTGACAAGTCAGGAATGTAATGGGAAGGCAAGATCTCTCATTCTTATTTTTATATATAAAAAAAAAACTTGAAGAAAAATTGGTGGGGTATTTCACACCCCAGGTTACCTATCTAGGGATTGGATAGCGTCACTGACTGTCCTGATTTCGTCCCCGTCCACTTGGACGGTGGTTCGATCCCATGGGGGGACGAAATTATTATCAATTAAAAAATTCCCCTTCGGTACATATATGAAAATATATCATTTGGGAGGTAAAGTGAATTTAGATATTAAAGGACATTTGTAGCTTGAATTGATATATATATATTATATTATATATATATATATATATATATATATATATTATATATATGTATAAATATATATATAATATATATTATACTATATATAAATATATATATATAGTGATACAGGGCACAAGGAACTACTCCAAGCAACATAATCAGAGGAAGACGAATGAAAACCACACATCACTAGGCTGGTGGCATCCACCAGTCGACTACTTAAGGTGCGCATCGATTCACATTGGGGAGCAGAATCTCAAACCTAGAGCACTCCAATATCAGGAACCATGCAAAACAATGCAAAACCTACATTGACAACAAAGATTTCAGTGTAATCGGCCATACTACCAAGCCACAAGATTTAACAATCCTTGAGTCGTTGTTTATAAAACACCTCGTTCCATCGTTGAACACCCATACATCTGCGAGTCAATTGTATTTAACATAAGTTTATACTGTGGTGGTTTCCTTCCACTTAGTTCCTTGCTGTCTCACCTCTAGGTTGGTTGTTGTTTTTATTTTTATTTTTATTTATTTCATTTTTACTAATGTATTGTAAATGAACTTTTAGACTATACTTTTAACTTTTTTATGTTTTTATCTTTTCTTATGTGCAGCCCAGAAGATGTAATTCTGTTAATAATTACGAAATGTCGGCAAAATAATAAAAAAGACAGCCTAGTGATGTGTGGTTTTTGTCCGTCTTCCTCTGATTTTATATATATATATATATATATATATATTTATATATATATATATATATATATAATATATATATATATATATACAGTTACATATTTAGTGGGCTTTGGCTAGATGAAATGATTATTCATTTATAGGTTACCTTATGGCCTACTTATCCAGCACTAAATATGTAATCAGATGTAAGAAAAGAGAAAACTGATCTTCTGATTACATTTAAAACAAAGTGAAGGTTGCCTTGAAAGCCAATAATTACATGACATTACTTTATTTCAAACAATTCAAGCAAGTAGAATAAATCCTGACTGGTAAGCAATCAAGTAAAATAAGGACAAGTATTCTTACAATAAAGTTTACAGTAACCAATAAACTAGAATATATCCTGGCTTCTATGCAACCCAGCAAAATAAGTGCAACAATTATCTTACAACAAAGTTACAGTTAACTGGCTTTCAGAATGTGATAGAATTTTTACACAAGGTTAATGCAACTTGGTCGTTAAGACTCTGAGTTTCAGGTGCAGGACTTGCTTGTAGCAAG
This sequence comes from Macrobrachium nipponense, assembly GCF_015104395.2. Lineage (NCBI taxonomy): Eukaryota > Metazoa > Arthropoda > Malacostraca > Decapoda > Palaemonidae > Macrobrachium > Macrobrachium nipponense. The sequence goes on from NC_087205.1 coordinate 37,146,959, forward strand.
GCTGAATTGATAATCTTTTAAGGCAACTTCTCACATGAATGATCCGTGACAGAACATGATGGACAAGATAACACGTCTCTGAAATTGATTTCCCAGATAAGATTCCTTACATAAAAGATTCTCTGAGTTGCAATGAACTATCACTATGGAGGTATGATTTACTCTATAGCACTAATCAAAGGGTATTTCATTAATGAATTTAATTCATATGGGGAACAAACATGCTACTATGTAATCAAGGGATTTTATTTTGGAAGATGAAATCTTGAAGAAGAAATGAGAGGTTCAGTGAGAGAGACAAACACTGGCACTTAGTTCCTAATTTCAGACTTACCCGGCATTCCAAAATTGCAAACAGCTAGTTGCTCCGTTGCTCCAATAGGTCTTCAAATTAACAATGCCCGGGCTTGTAGCCTGGATCTCTTCTGACCCTAATTACAGTGTGGCAGTGTGCCAAGACAAAGATATGACCAAGAGGATTGGGGCTTGACAGGTAAAAGTGTTGATTGGATTGGAGCCGAGTCAGGACTGAGTTAGGGGCAACTTCTGCTCTCTGTCTTTTGATGGTTGTTATTCATCTAGGGGCCTCCAGGCCATGGAAGTGGGGAGCGATTAAAGAAGGAATGCCGACATTCCTGAAATAACAATAAAAAACAACAGAAAGGAGATCACAGGAATATAGTTTTTGGGGCAAGGATATTTAAAGGGGATACTAGCATGCCTATAACCCCCAATGACTAATCTAAGTTTTTACTTGGCCAGACCCTTCTTTCAAATCTGCGAGTTCACTACCCACTAGACTCTTCCTACCATAGGCCATGGGTCCCTACTCCCTAATGGATTACAATCTTATCCCTATGTTAAGAGGCCAGAGAGACGAAAGCAGCATATATTTGTTACAATATAAAATAATATATATACAGGGTGTTTCAAAATTAGAGGCCCCCCCCCTCTACCACATAAACTAAAATTGATATGGACAAAAACAAAAGTAATTCAGAACAGGTATTTATTTAAGTTTCTCTCTCAGTATTTAATATTTTGTATGGCCTCCATCTGCATGTACCACAGCCTACATTCTTGAGGGGTATGATTTCAGCAAATTGCAAAAAAGCTGAGACTCATACTCTATTTCCCTGAGCACTTCGGTCACCTCTCTTTGCAGGTCGTCGAGGCTTGATATCCAATCATAGTTCACTGTGCATGCTTAAACACGATCCTTTAAGATATTACCAATGTTTTCACACACATTTCGGTCAGGGGAGCTACCTGGATATTCATTTAACGAGAAGAAATCTATACCTTGAAACAGTGCCTTATCATGCAAAATTGTGACTTCTTCAACAGATAACACATTTTCAGGATCTTTGAGGAAAGGAAATACTCCACCAGTGAGCACAGTTTCTCTGAAGTATTTGCTATTCCATGACTCTCCTTTTTCTTTGATGATCCACATTAACCGTTTGGCTGTAAAAATTTTACATCTTGGCAATAGCGCACGTCATCGCTGATATTATCCAACTTTGCAGCCCAAATGATATCATTTTTTTTTATTTGGCTTCCTGACGGTGTAAATGAAGAATTCATCTGATGCAGCAATATGGAGAAAGTCAGATTCATCCCCAATCTTTAACAAATAAACCAGAAAACCATGCACAGTCTTCTCTCTGTTGCTGAAATGGCTTGATAACAGATTTTTTCAGCTCACAATATACAGCACTACAACTTCTCTTCTTTCACTTTTTTGTTTCTAGTACAAGCGCCATTTTACGTATAGACTTTCTTGGTCTACCTACTGCCTCAGCTATGATGTCTTTTGACTCCTGAGAAAGGACTTCAGGTCTTCCAAGACAGTCATATGGATTTTTTTTTCTAGTTTCTTTTAACAAAGGATTCATCTCATTTAATGTATTTAGCTATCCAGGAATGTGAAATGAAGGATGCGCCAGCATCCCTGGCCTCTAACTCCGTTACTCAGTCTGAAAATACAAGAAATGTAAAATGAAAAATAGCTTAATAGAAACTTCGTGATAGGCTATGGCAGAAAACTTCATAACTTTCCATTTGTTCTGTGGAGGGGGGCCTCTAATTTCGAAACACCCTGTATATATATGTGAATATATATATATATATTTAATATATATATATATATATATGTATATATATATATATATATATATATAATACATCTGTGTATACATATATGTGTATATGTGTGTTTATATAAAACCGAAATATGGTTCTAGGAATAGTTAATATTATTAGGCTCTTTGTTGCCTCCTAAATTCACCGATATTGCTATAATCTTTGGCAATTAACTACTGTTAATTGAACGATTTTGGCTTTATTTTTTTAAATCAACATGTAACCAGTTCTTGAAACCGCAAATCCACCTCTATTACCAAACATATACAACTACCTGTATGATTTTGTGTACTTAAATTTTATAGGTGTACACATAAGCCTTATGAATATGTTGACAAGCCTGGTAAATAACTGCGTCTATTATTACTAATATGATGTATAGAAATTAATATATGTAGTTGCTGGAATATATCTTATATCTCATAAAAACACATTTCTAATTTACTAATCGGGATATACATACATGTAAGGTATTGTACTTTCATTAAATTGTCATTATCATATTCAGATTTCACCCAGAATAAAGAATATGACTCAATTCTGCCAAATATATACAAGAGAAATGCCTGAACAAATTAATCGTTTAGTCTACGGGTGCTCAATTTCAACCCAGGGTAAAGAATATGACTAAATTCTGCAAAGCATTTGCAGTAATAATGCAAATTGATTAATAAACGATTAATCCTAGAATAAAGAATAGGATTAAATTGTTCAAAAAATATGGATAAAGAATGACTGAAAGAAAACAATCAGTCTAAGGGTGCTCACTACCGATCTGCGCGGAACTGTGGTAGCCATCACACACTGAAAAATATGGTGATGTGTTTTGTGTATCATTCCACCTATTCTCTGTTTATTGGCTCCCCGTGGAGGAATCATAAAGGCGGAAAGTTTCTTACGCGGGAGCCGTATTGTTTGTTACTGACAAGGATAATGGAATAGCGCCATTCATGAAGAGGCTGCCCGCTGGAAGTATATAGGGCAGAAAATCGGAAAATAAGAGCGGAATCTGGCCTGGCCGGCGTCGGCTGCGGATGAGTTCGCTGGTTCCAGACTTCGTCTTAATTAGTCTTCATTATCATACGAACTGTTTTGAATTCTTTTATTTAGTTTTCTGTGAAAGAAAACTCTTGTGACGGCTTTGTCTGTCCGTCCGCACTTTTTCTTTCAGCCCTCAGATCTTAAAAACTGTGGCTGGTGGGTTGCAAATTGGTATGTTGATCATCCACACTCCAATCATCAAACATACCAAATTGCAGCCCTCAGTCATTTTTATTCTATCTAAGGTTAAAGTTAGTCATAATCGTACTTCTGGAACCGCTATAGGTACCAACAACACCGAACAGTGGCTGAGTTTCATGGGCCGTGGTTAAGGGTTTCATGGGCCGTGGCTAAGAGTTTCATGAACACTGAAAGTTTCATTCAGCATTATTCATTGTACAGAAACTCGATTGCGCCAAAATAAAACTTCGGCGCATGTTTTGCTTGTTTGTTTTTGTCTTCTCTTCTTTCTTTTTTCTTTTGTATTCTTTGGTAGTCAATGATGTGAATAAAATTTTCTTATTAGTTCATTTATTTTTGTTTTTTTATACACCCAATTGTTTCATCAAATTGTTCTAAAAAGGGTAGTCTTCAATATGTTTGAATATTATTCCTGGCGTATATGTATAGTAGAGATTTATCGTAATGGCGACAGTGGTATTGGATTAGGTAAATGTCAACATTACTTAATAAAGAAATGAATAATAAATAAATAAAGTTCTCGCTGTACATACATTTTTTTTTTCATGGACAGCAGGAAAGCTATCTTAAATTATACTATATCGAGAACCAGCGACTTCAATCAGTAGTTCATAATGCCGAGGACCAGAATACGGAATTCTCCACCTTCTCCTGTATCCCCCAAACCATTTTAATCCTCTAGCATTACTCCTCAGTCTCCCAACCTTTCATTCATTCCGTAAGAGGGTAGTGCCGTCAGTGCACCTCACGTAGTGCACTGTAGGTATTACTTGAGGTTTTTTGCAGCGTCCCTTTTGGCCCTAAAGCTGCAACCTTATTTATTCCTTTTACCGTACCTCCATTCATATTATCTTTCTTCCTTCCGACTTCCCACCCTCTGTAGCAATTGTTTCATATTGTAACTGTCAAGTTTTGCTTCTGTTACACCTTCCAGGTCTCCTTCGCTCTCAATCGCTCTCAATTTCCTTTCCAGAACTGAATAACCTCATCATAGGTCCTACATTCTATATTTCAACTCCACCTTCCTCTCATGCCGACCACTGCCTCCATTCCATCCCATGGAAGCCAAAATGAAATAATTGTACTCCAAGTCCTCCCTTTTTTTTCAATTGCAGATGGTTGCGTCCGACGGTACAGGAGGGGGCCAGGGACCCTTACTCGGAGGTGGAATTCGGACTGATGGGACTGAGGCAGGCACAGCGCTTTCGAAACTAAAACACACTCTCACGTCTGGGATTCACGGCACAGGTATGGTTCCGAAACGGAAAGGCAGTTTATGGTGTTGTTTGTTGTTTAGGTCATGTGATGAAGGATTTATGTGGACTATTAATTTATACTTGTTATGTGGAGCCATTATATATGCATACATACACACACATATGTATATATATATATGTGTGTGTGTGTGTGTGTGTGTGTGTGCGTGAGTGTGTGTGTGTGTGTGTGTGTGTGTGTGTGTGTGTGTGTGTGTGTAGTATCTACTGGTCACTTTTTTACCAGATACTTAATAGCCACAATGCCCTCTTAACTTCTCGAATTCTTGCGCTTCTTTGGATCGGCTTGTCACTACAAAGCCTCAAGATCGAAGTGCAAAGATAATGAAGAAATTATACATTATTTCCTCTATTTTTCTATATAAAATCAATTCGCTTAATTCTGCCACTTAATTAACAGAATAATAATAATAATAATAATAATAATAATATAATATATGAATACACGCACACACTCACACACACACACATACACACACATATTTATATATTATATAGATATAGATATATATATAGATATATATAGATATATATATATATTATATAATAAGATTATACTTAATATGTTGTAAATATGGTGTGTGTATTCCCACTTTGTGAGCTATATTACGGTGAGGGTGTGCGTGCGTTAATTCATATATTATTTATTAATTATTATTATTATTATTCCTGTTGTTAATTAAGTGGCAGAATTAAGCGAATTGATTTTATATAAGAAAAATAGAGGAAATAATGTATAATTTCTTCATTATCTTTGCACTTCGATCTTGAGGCTTTGTAGTGACAACGCCGATCCAAGAAGCGCAAGAAATTGAGAAGTTAAGAGGGCATTGTGGCTATTAAGTATCGGGGTATATTATATATATATATATATATATATATAATACTATAATTATTAATAATATATACATATATATATTATATATATATATATAATATATATATATGGTATATATATATATATATATATATTATATTATATATATCTATATATATATTTATATATATATTATATAGTATATATATATATATATTATATTTATATATATATATATATATATATATATATATATAGTTGTGATAGCCAGAATGCCCTCTTAACTTCTCGAATTTCTTCGCTCCTTTGGGATTCGCATGTCGCTACAAAAAGCCTTAAGATCTAGGTGCAAGATATATGAAAAATTATGATGGCCGGTTAGCGGAAAACAAACCCCGCTCCCATAATCACAAAGAGGTCATGTTGCTGACCACGGGAAGGATAAAAGTCTATTCCCTCTCATACATGAATATACCTGTCGTTTCCAGATATATTTTAGAGCTCGGTGTTTTCAGATTTTGTAACTTCTCTTCTTCTCTCTGAAAGAGGGAGAGAATGTACTCTGGAAAAGCTTAAATCAAAACTTTCAATTTTTCCAAATTCTAGTGCGCTCCCTACAACATATATATATAATATATATATATATATATATATATATATATATATATATATATATATATATATATATATATAAATATATATATACATCGAGCTACAAATGTCCTTTAATATCCAATTCACTCTACCTCGGAATTAATATTTGTTCAACTATGTTAACAGAAAAGGAATTTTCAAGTTCATAATAATTTCGTCCTCTCGTGGGTTCGAACCAGCGTCCAGCGGACAAAGGAGAATTCAGGACTTCACTGGCATTATCGACTCGGCCAACACGTCCCTGAATCCTGATTTTTCCTCTGTCCGCTGGGCGCTGGTTCAAATCCACGAGAGTACAAAATTATTGTCAACTAAAAAAATGCCACTTCGGTTAACATCTATGAAAATATATTAATTCCGAGGTAGAGCGAATTGGATATTAAAGATAATTTATAGCTCAATGTATGTATATGAATCACGGTGATGTGATAAAAGTTCATATAGATATATGTGTGTCTGTGTGTGTGTGTGTGTGTGTGTAGGCCTGCTTGTGTAAATGCAAGTAGATAAAGTTACTGTGCTATTTCATGTCATTTACCTTTAGCAGATAAACAACTAATCCTGACCTTACCCTTTCAATATTGGTAAATAGAACGAACCACAATTTATTGAATAAAAATATAAATGAAATCACAATTTGTTAGTCAGAAAGTTTTAAATTTGTTAACAAAATTTCAATCATCTTTCGGCAACAAAATTCAACACGTCTTACCAACACGAACGAAATGACAAACAGATCAAAAGTAAAAAAATCACAATAATCCAATGAAAGTATAACTATAACCACAACTCGACCGTCAATGTGAAATCGCCAGCAGTCAATGAAAATAAAAGCACACTGATGGCAATACTGCGTCCACGGCTCCGCCAATCCTTAAGGATTCAGAACCTCCTTGAAATACCCCATCAATCTCTATCCCACCTGAACCAACCAGGTGCCAGTGAACGAAGCTGTTAAGACTGGTAGCAGGAAAAGAGGAAAATGGGAAAGAGGAAAGGAAGGGGAAACGATTGTGGGGGGAGGGAGGAAAGGAGAGAGGGAGAGGGGGATGTTCTGGCTCATCTTGGATTATTGGAAGTTGATCTCGAGGATGGCAGGAATGCCCCTTCTGAGTCCCAAGGTGATTCCAGGTAACATTTTTTCTGAAAGGAAAATGTGTTTCAGTTGGTGGCAGAGAGAGAGAGAGAGAGAGAGAGAGAGAGTGGGGGCGAGGAGAGAGAGAGAGGGGGGGGTCAGAATCGATTTTTCTTATATATTTTTATAGATAAACTTACTAACAGAAAAAGCGAGAGAATTTGGGGAGCGTTTTCTGTGTGGTTTCTGAAGGAGGAGGAGGAGGAGGAGGAGAGGAGAGAGAGAGAGAGAGAGAGAGAGAGAGAGAGAGAGAGAGAAGCTGATTCACTTTGGATACCGAAGTAGCCTATCAAAAGGGCGACGCTTGGAAGAAAATTGGTACAGAAAAAAAAAAAAAAACAGTCATGCCATCTTCCCTATCTTTCTTCCTGCTTCTTCCTATTCCACATCCATGTGTCCCCAAGAAAAACAACATTGACAACAATGACAGTGGCTTCCTTCGTGGCATGGGATTACCCTATGAAAATAAACTGACTATTTATGCTTCATATATTTGCCCCAAAATGCCTTTCCAAATGGTAATATATCTAAAAGGTAGAGTTTACGTTTTCTTTTTGCCTGTTTACCTACGGGCATTTTTTCCATTTTCCTTTGAGGCGAGAGAGTGACAGACAGACAGAGATAGAGATAGAGAGGTAAGATGCTTATAATATTACATTTCTCCCGAGAGATATATTTTCAAAGGCTACTTTGGATATTTATGCACATCATCAGGTTGATCTCAATTCTACAAGGAAATAATTAGGCTTATTCAAATGAGTTGCTTTTTCTTTGATTTATTATGGTAAGTCTTAATGGGCGAGAAATCTCCAATTAAATTGCCCTTACATGCGTAGAATGAGTAATTCGCCAACTATGTATATATTATATATATATATATATATATATATATGTATATAATATATATATATATAAGTCATATCACATTTACCGTGATTCATATACATATATCGAGCTACAATGTCCTTTAATATCTAATTCGCTACTACTCGGAATTAATATATTTTCATATATGCTTAACCGAAGGGGAATTTTTTCTCGATAATAGATTTACCTGTACTTGGGCGCGAACGCAGGTACATTATAAATCCAGGAACGTCAGTGGAAGCTATACCACTCAACCACCGCGAGAGGTTGCTTCCACTGACGTTCCTGGATTTATAATGTACCTGCGTTCGCGCCCAAGTACAGGTAAATCTATTATCGAGAAAAAATTCCCCTTCGGTTAAGCATATATGAAAATATATTAACTTCCGAGGTAGAGCGAATTAGATATTAAAGGACATTGTAGCTCGATATATATATATATATATATATATATATATATATAGTAAAAGTCATATCACACATTACCGTGATTCATATACATACATCGAGCTACAAATGTCCTTTAATATCTAATTCGGTCTACCTCGGAATTAATATATTTTCATATATGTTTAACCGAAGGGGAATATTTTAGTCGATAAGAGATTTGTCGGCTCACGGGCGCGAACACCTACAAATCCAGGGTTAAAGCTTCACTGTCGTCCTGGATTTGTAGGTGTCGATGGTTCGTGCCCGTGACCCGACAAATCTCTTATCGACTAAAAAATTCCCCTTCGGTTAAACATGTATGAAAATATATTAATTTATTAATTCCGAGGTAGAGCGAATTAGATATATATATATATTATATATATATGATATATATATTATATAATATCTATATATATATATATTATATATTATATATATATATATATATGTGTGTGTGTGTGTGTGTATATGTTGTGTGTATGTGTGTACATGGAAAGGATTATTCGTAAACAATTGGAGAGGAAGTTTCAATATCCTTAAACTTTTCCTTGCAATTCCACAAACGTTGCTTATTCCCTTTGACCATATTGCCATTCTTCCTTCACGTCTAGTTATCCCGACCACTCGCCGACTATTTCATCCATCTCCCATTATCAGCGAACACGTCCCCTGTCACTCCAGACCGCCTGGAAAATAACAGCTTTATTTCCTGCCGCGAAAGAATCGAGCTACGCCGTGTGTCATATTTTCGTGAATAGCTGCAATCAGGCCGGGAAATTTTATTTCGAAGGCTGGAAACGTGGGTGCAAACATCACCGCCACTGTTCCAGGCGGAATTGCAAAAATGGACGCATTGACTGTTGTCCGCTGTCAGTCATGTTGGACTGGCTGGTTGAGTTTAGCGGTAATTTTCGTTTTGATCATCCAACCGCTTCTTTGTAGTTGAGTATTTTATCTATATGTATATACATACAGAAGCACAAACATTATGTATGTTACAGGGAAGTAGTGTGACAAGTAATTTCATGAAGTCACTGAAATTTTCAGTAAGTTCTTGTAATTACCGTTTTACTCAGTGGGTACATGTAATCCCTGGAATGACTAGGGATCTCATGAAATCCCTGCTTTGAAGACCCAGGGAGTTCACGTATTTACTGACATGTATTACATTGACGTATTCAGACAATTAAGTGAAATTTAAATTGAAGTAATACTTATTAAAACTCGGCTTTGTTTATTAAGATGTCAAATAAAGTTCTCGAAATGTATCACAGCATGAACAAAGTCGCCCAACTTATTCATCTGTTTGCGTAAATACAATTTTCATGGTAACGTGAATGGCATTTCAGTTTGGCTTTGAAGCATTTATACCTATTTGTCTGGCACCGCTTGGGTCCACTGTAGTTACACTTTGAGAAACCCTGTCCACCAGTAGCTGACTCTACAGCTGAGAATAATCTTTTTTTTTTAAATTAACATCTTCCATAGACAGAAGTCACTGAGGGCACAAATCGAACTGATTTCTTGAGTACTGACCTCATAAAATTCCAGGCTTCACAGCAATCCGGTATAAGTCCGTGTCCAGATCTTTTGCAGTGATAATGCCATGGGTCTCCCCAACCACAATCCACAGCTGGAATGGACAGAGCAACAATGTCTCCTTGTTCACCAGCTTTCAGATCAAGACGACTCCATATGAGTATGACCATTCTTTCTGCCTGCGACATTTGTCCAGCATATGCTAAGCTATGCTTTCGCTTTATTTTTGCAATGTGGGGAGATATACTTTCTTCAACTAAACATGGGGAGTTTGGAGTGTGGCTGACTGTGGTGGAGGTGGTAGTGTGATTGACAGTGGCAGGTTTGGAGGTGGTAATGTCATTGACAGTGGCGTGGCTGGTAGTATGGTTGATGGTGGCAGTGGTGGAAGTGGTAGTGGTGTTGACTGTTTCTTGCGAAGCATTCTCGGTGGCAGTTTAGAGATAATTTTCACTCTAATATAGAGATAACGTCCTGTGGCAAAGATGAAAAAGTTAAGCCAACATGAGCCTTACAGCCAAACATAGCAGAGTATGGGGAATACTTTATTACTGAATGATGAGCAGAGTTTTTCTGAAAATGCACGAATTTGATGCCTGCTGTCCAGTCTTGAGTATTGTTGTCTGCTAGCCACGCTACTAGCATGTCTTTTAGGTCACCGTTAGCACGTTGCACAGAGCCTTGACTCTGAGGATGAAGTGGTTTACCGTGAACAGTGGTGAAATGTGGCCAAACACTTTTCAGTTCAGTGTTTACTTGTGATGTAAACTCAGAGCCAATGTTGCTTTGAAGTATGGCTTGGGCACCAAAAAGAAAGGAAATATCCAAGAGATGCATTGTAACTTCCGTCGCTCGTTTACTTGTTTATTTGGTAAAGTGGTCCTGATAAAGCATGATCCATTTAAAGTTTTGGTGAGCCATTGCCTGTATATCATTTAGATCGGCTTGACCTCTCGAAGTTTGGTCCTTATTGAGTGTGTGCCTAACAACCACACCTATAGTCATAGGCTGCTTTCTCTTTTTTGACATTCTCTGCACCGGGATTTGAAAAGCTCGAGGGCAGCTGTAGTAACTTTTGCATACTTTTTCTATATCTCTTTCAGCATATGGTCTCTCCCTCAATGCTTGGTTGAAATGTGCTCGTTTAATGACATCAAACGCATCTTCAATCGTCACAAAGTACAGTGGGGTTTCGTCGGGGCTGCTGCGTTTAGTCAATTTCCAAACATCACCACACAGGAGGACATCATATCTGGACATTAAGTAGTAGTCATTCATGCTCTTGTTGACACCAGCAGCTGCAGATTTAATACTATCTATGATATCCTAGTACTGTGTCTTGGGAATAAGATATTTCTTATTGACTTCATACCATTTGACAGCTCCCGAGTGTATTTTTCTTCTGCACTGGTGAAAGACATGTTAGCAGGAAGCACTCTAACACTGGAATGACTGCTGTCCCTGCACGCAGTGTCTCACACACACACGCTCACATGTACGGGCAGCCGTTCAGATTGTTTGAGTACTTAACCGTAGATGTTTCGCTGTTTCACTGGTCGATAACAGTCTATCGGTGTTAAAATAGCATAACAATTTAGGGATTTCATGAAATCTCTAAGAATTCCAGAGATTACTTGAACCCCTAAGTTAAACAGTAATTAATTACTCGAACTTACTTAAAATTTTAGTAATTTCATGGAATCACTAGTTACATTATTTCCCTGTAACACACACACACACACACTTATATATATATATATATATATATATATATATATATATATATATATATATATATATATATATATTATATATATATAAGTGCAATATAAAGTGCCATGGACAGAAAGCAGCTATTCTGGAAAGAAAGATCACATGAGGTGAAACGAGGTCCGGAAGGAAAGGGCAGAGGATCTGTCAAAAAGGTAAAAGACTATTAAACGGTAGAACATTTGTAGCTGCTCTGAGAGAAGCTGAAGTGCAGTGAAAAAAAACATTTTCACCTTATATTTTCAGTGTAACCATTCTTTATTTTATCTCTGATTATTGTGGTTTCTTTTAGAGATGGATTCGAATATCACTACATAAAATTAATTCTCTGATTTTGGTTCTGGGGGAAATAGAAATAGTGATTGACCTGATGTGTCTTTATATAGAGAGGTAGTGTGACATTTGAGAGATGACCACAATTTGCAGCTATGTTTGCTAATGCACTGTTTACTACTATGGCCAGAAGCGAAGCAATTGAAGCATTTTCAAGAGATGACTAATTGGCACATTTTCGCCGCTGCATTCGTAGGCTTTGAATAGTTAAACACTGAATGATTATCATTGCAGAATGGACACAAGACCGTGCAGGGGGTGTTGGTTTCCAGCGCCTTTGATCACGACATCTGTAACAAGTCATCTCCTCTTTGCAACGTATCGTTTTCCATACTATGGATGAGAAAGTATAATGCTTTGAACAATTCGGTTAAAGTGTAATCACACTTACGCAGAAAGTCTACTACCCTTTAATATACCTGACCCTGTGACATTTTCTGGTTTATTAGACTAAGCAGCATTCCTTGATCCAACGGGGATCTGCCTAGATGCTTGATTTTTCTATAAGTACAGTGAGTAGAATACAAAAATTCTTCAACTCGACATAGTTGCACTTAGGGACAAATATTGGTTAACCGCCGATGCAATATGACCAGCGTCTGATGCTGGTTTCCACAATACTTGTTTAACAAGTTGAGAGCCACACCATAGTTAGTTGTCTGCAGCCTGAACTACCTTGAGCGGCTCCTCTGCAAGAGACCCGAGTAGATACGTCAACTTGGTCATATCGTCCAGATCCATGCACGTGAACATCAAATAGCTCCTTAAAGTTAGCAAATTTGCTTTTTTCGCCTTTAAACACTGGTAACGGGAGCTCCTTAAAGTTAGGTAGACAGGTTTCTGGCTGCGTTACACTAGCCAGGCACCAATTCGGTTAGTGAGAAGGTGGATGGTTTGACCACCATCATCTAACATATTTACTATTTTACTTTCAAGGGCTGGTTCAAACTTGACTGGACTCAACAAATACAATGACTTGAGTTGCTGTTTGTCAGCATTGAGTTTCTGTGAGATTCCCTTGAGCGTGAGTCAGCGTGGCGGTCAAGAGGACTACAAGAGATTCGACTTGGGTTTTTTGTGGCGGCCACCATTTTGTATTTGCAGGAGGTTGTTAACAATCAAAACAAGCAATTCTAAGTTTACGATGAAAATGACCCCGCCCTGAACATTACCTTAACATTTGAATTCTTCTACCCATTCTGTCACGCCCACTTGCCATGGATTAACCTCATCCTCCAAGCTTTCGATCCTTTGACGGTGCTGGTGACTGTGAGTGTCCCAGCAACAGCACTCGAAAGACATCAATTTAACTGTCATTGCTTTGGGACTGGTCGCTTAGGCCTATCCGGTTCAAAGATCCAACTAAATGTTGCTAATTATTCAGCGACACAATTCACCGGACTCTCCAGATGTCAATGGCATATGGGCCTACCTGATGGGAAAGCTCCCAAAGACAGGTAAATAAGGTACATTTGAGTTTTTACAATTTATTAAAAAAATAAATCAATGTCCCATGGCTACAGACTAATTAACAATGAAATTGGCAATGGAGGCCTTTTCCGCCCTGAAACACGATTGCTACGAACATGTGACCACACGGTCACTAAGCAAAAAACAGGAGATCAGCTATCAAACTAATACAATTTTGCATCTCAGTCACTGGAACTGAAAACACTTTTTGATCGATTACTAAACAATCCCTAGCTAAAAATGAATAATAAAAGGTGGCAAGTCACAGCCACCTCATAGTGGAGAACAGAATCTTGGCACAGAAAAAGAAAGCTATTCACACATGTCAGCTTCGCTTTGAGTCTCTTGCAGGAAGGGTGAAGTGGGGTCTCATAGGTTGGTAGTTCGCTGACCAGTTAGTCATTAATTGTCTTTTACAATTCTTTACTATTATCCCAATTACATTTGGTTGTTGCAAATATTAACTGTACAAAATGTGAGGGAATGTTCTCAATGACTCGGTGGAGATACTCAACAGAAAATCACAAAATACTACGAAGCAATAGAGAAAAATCGCATTTTTGCCGCCAACTGTGTTACATGGATCTATTCTTTGGCGCCAAGGCAGACTCAAGTCGAGAAAAATGGTGTACTAATTTTTTCACGACTTGCGGTTTGATTTTATAGATCAAACAGAAGGTTTGTATATCACTCACAGTATAAAAAAATTTATGCTACACGACATGAGTGAATATTATTCTGATCCCATAAAGGGTACATGTCCAAGAATGTCTTCCTTTATAGAAAATACGTTAATGATTAAACCAATAACACAATGGGGACTAATAAGGAGAGTGACTGCGTTACAAGATATGGAATACACTAAGGAAAGTAAAGGGATTTCTGTTACTTGGTGGACAGGAACTGTCAAGTAAAAGTCTATTGGCTGGCTGTGGAGCAATAGACTATAGTAAGTGCATGAGCACTGACAGGAGATAGCGACACGGATATCCGTTAACGCATAAATGCAAACACGATTTCGCTATGTATGTTGTTATGATTTATTTACATCGAATTCTCATATGAATTAATATCAATAGTAGGTGAATCAAGCTACTACACCAATATATTAACAAGTTGAGAGTTTGTACAAGATTTTAGAAGAATCCAAACAGAAGTTGGTTATTCAGGGACGACAGCTACACGGAGGGGGTTGGCAGAAAGGGTTTCTCAGCTAGCATAAATACCGTAAGTTTTCGGCGGGAATTTAACACTTCCCTTTAATTTAACAATTCACAATGGTTATCACTACACTTTCCTAGCTAATGCCTAACAACTAGAGACACGTGGTCTCGCAAATAGCATACACTAATGAGAACACAGCTAAAATATATGCACTACTGGCAACAAGACTCCTTTCCAAGACAAAAAATGAATTTGTAAGCACTCATGCTATCACTCCGATGTTTTAACACTTTGGAATCAAAATGTAAAAATGAAAATACTAGAATTAAAGTACTTAATATTGCGTACTGCTGTCCACGGGTGCCAAAGGTACTTTAATTCTACTATTTTCATTTTTACATTTTGATTCCAAAGTGTTAAAACATCGGAGTGATAGCGTGAGTGCTTACAAATTCATTTTGTAAGCACTGATTTTGTAAGCCCAGTGGTTCCCAACCTTTTTCACTTCATTCCTCCCTTCATGAATTCTCAACCTTCCTGTGGCCCACCTTTCATTTTTCTCCAAAATTCCATCCTCTACAAAAAAAAAAAAAAAAAGTAAAAAAGGATAAATAAATAAACAAATAAAATGCTGATGAAGAATATACCTTTGCTTTATTTATAAAAACTAAAGTTATTACAAAATTAACAATTATAATTATCTTAGTTACTTGTATATATATTATTAGTTGATGGATTTTTGCTTAATGTTGAATTAAATCACTACGCTACTAAAGAAAAGCCATCACCAGCAGCTCTATCCTCACAGGAAATTTGAATATACTTACAAAAAAAGTTCAATCAACCTTTGCCTATATTTTATAACATATCAGTGGGAAGGCTGAGGTTGTTTATTTTCACTCAGTTGATGAATCCGAGGTTTTGTCATTGACAATGCTCATCTCATGTCAGGGTCCACATCCAGTCGGTTACGGTTCTTATTCTTAATTTGTAGTAGGGTGGAGAAGCCAGACTCACATAAGTAGGCCGTTGAAAAAGGCAAGAGTAGTTGGAGTTCAGTTTCACTAACTTTTGGATATGACTGATGCACTGAACGCCAAAATACATTCAGAGATTTCTCCTGTCTAAGACACATCCATTCACATAGTTGATTTTTTAAAAAATCCTCTTTTAGGTCAGTCTGCGATGGCCCCCTAAATTCTTGCCATGGCTCCCAGGTTGGGAACCCATGCATAGTATAGCCAGTGGAACTGACTGCTATTCCACTGAGGGACTAATGAAGACGTTAATTATGCAAAGCTGGCCAAAGGTCACCATTTTGTTATGTGTGTGGCCATGCTAAATCTACAATTTACTTTAGAAATTAACTGACATCTGACATGACTGGGTGCCACACAGGCAACAACAGAGAACTGGAGAAAATACAACAAAAGTAATGGAATAAGGGAAATGCAATGTTACACTTAATCAAATTATTATTTCATAAATCAGGAGGTACGTACACAGGAGCTAAAGGCACTGCTCCGTGGCACTGAGGTTACGTTAGTTCACAAATAAATTATTGCCACTATGTAAAAACTAGAGAATATTAAACCCTTTATGGAAAAAGGAATTTATGGAATGAAATGATTATTGCAATTATCACCAATCATAAAATAATAGATAACAGCAGTGCTTCAATCTTCCAAACTGATGGTTGTATGAACCACCTTGAAACACAGGAGATGTAAACAACTTCCATGGTAGCTATTCTGCAAATTAAGAGACTGCATTGTAATGCTCGATTTAAAGCGCTATTAATGTGACTGGGACTTGCTTAAGGCGGAGAGGGTTAGGAATCTAACACTGTTACAAGATTGCAAAATAAATGAATACTTATGGTTACGAGTCACAAATATTTTCCACTTCGCTTATTCTCTGAAGGAGGTGCAATGGGGAATTGAGTTTATATATGAGAGCAGGCAGAAGTAAAGTAAGAGAGTTGTGCGTCGAAACAAATTCCACATCCACTGTACCTTGTCCTTGGATGAATAGAGACTTGAAGTAGCGCCAGACTCAGGTTTGGACTTTTGGGAAAAGCTTCAACCACACGCAAGAATACAGACTGGGGCGGGAAGGCGCCGGGAGATGCCCCAGTATTGACAGTAAGCTGACTTCTATTAAAATGCTCCCACTGGCCGGTGTCGCCGTGTTTTATCTCAATCTCCTCTTCTTTTCTTTGTTTAGCACATTTTGGCGCTGGTGCTTCTCCCAGTTGTTGACGTGTTGCCTGGAATGGAAATTTAAGACGACAGCACAGGTTTGGAAAGGTGTGACAATGAGAGGGCCATTAGCTGTAGGAATAAGCAGAGTTTTGGGGAGGAGTGAACTCTGTCAAAAGCTGTGGTGATAAACTTTAATGACTAAGGAGTGGGGAAATGAGGCTTCTGTACGTCGATGTGGGTGGTCGCTAGCTTTCTTTTACAAAAAAATGTACTATGTTGCTTTTCAGATTTCTTAAAACTGAGGGTTTGTGACATACATCGCGCGTAATGTATGTTAATATATATAAGTATATGTATTATATAGTATATATTTTATATATATATATATATATATTGTTGTGTGTGTGTGTGTGTTTATATATAGTGTGTGTGTGTGTATATATATATAATATATACTATATATATATATATATATATATATATATATATATTGTATATAGTGTGTGTGTGTGGTGTGTATATAATATATTTATGATATATATATATATATATATATATATATAAATGATATATATGTGTGTATAGGCGATCTATATATACATATATATACACACATATATACAATATATACTATATTTCATATACACACACATATATATATAGTATAGTACTATATATATATGTATATATTTGTAGACCATACAGGTGACAGCTTGATGCGCGATGTATGTCACAAACGCTCAGTTTAAGAAATCTGAAAAGCAACATAGTACCTTTTTTTATAAAAGAAAGCTAGCGACCACCCACATCGATGTACAAAGCCTCATTTCCCACTCCTTAGTCATTAAAGATTTGTCACGGCAGCAAGTTTCATAAAATGGCTCATGCATATATATATATATATATATATATATATATATATATATATATATATATATATATATATATATATATATATATATGTGTGTGTGTGTGTGTGTGTGTGTGTGTATAAATATATATGTATATATATATATATATATATATATATATATATATATATATATATATATATATATATATATATATATATATATATATATATATATATATATATATATATATATATATATATATATATATATATTATATATATATATTTGCATGCGCCATTTTATGAAACTTGCTTTTTCGCCTCATTTTTTATTTTTCACTCAAATTACAAATAGAGTAAAAAAGAAAAGCAAGACGGGTTGTTTTCCAGTTCAGTTCAAATTTAGGTGATTTGCCCTGGGCTTTTTTTATCTTCAGAGAAAGTAGCGGCATAATAGTGCCAAGGAAAATTAGCTCGATTTCGTCTCACTGTCAAATATATATATACAAATCAGAGTGTTAAGAATTAGGTCACCTTCTACTTCATTAGGTTCCACTATGTCTAAAGGCAATACTCGTCGTATGAAAAGGCTCTTTGTGTACATCTACATCATTTTTTCTATACAAATGAAGATAATTATGCAAATGACATACACTGCACTTCTGACTTTGAAATATGTAAAATTTTCCTGCATTTGAAATCTACATTTTGATGAATTAAAGGATTTGCTCTTTCATATTCCGAACTTGGGTCGAGACAAAGCAGATTTTTACAAATTCTGTAGCTGTAGTGCCGTATATAGTGTGTTGCTTCATTATTATTAATTTTAATGTAGCAACATTTTTAGCGTTATGTTATCATACGAATCATAAATTGGCTTTCTTATCGTTATTTTACTGTTTATCAAACCACTCAACGAAAGGGAATCAATGGTGAGATAATGAATAAAGGAATTAGAGAGATAGTTAAAAATCCGTTCTGATCTACGAACTTGTGCAACGTTGGGTCTGGTCGGACTTTGGACGGGTAACCCGCTTGTAAGCTCCCTTGTCCACCAGCCATAAGGATCTCTGAACTAGTAGTTCTTTAGAAAGGATCTAAATATAAGATTCATTTAGGTTTAAGACCTAAGAAATTGATAGTCGTAGCTAGTTATTCAATTATTTTATATAGATTCACATTATGTTGCTAATTACAAAGCAAAATTAACTTAGGAAGACAGTGAAACATGTCGTAAACACACGTCTGTGACATGTGACATGCATCACCAACACGACAACAACAGGTCAACGACTTTAAGTGGAGAACGAACGATTCGGAAATGCCTGATAATATTCGTATGAAGCGCTTGTTAGAATCATCAACAAATCATTAACTTGTATTCAACCTGCTTGTGATATGTATGAGATGACATGTGATTGCGACGTGTTTGCACAGCACTGTGAAGCTACAATCTTAGTCACAGTACTGATGTAAGTGTAGCTTGCATGCTTTACTCATTTTTTTCATTAATCCATTTGTTAGTACACACGATCCTTAATTCGACTGAGCTTCCCCAGGGAGAGAATGAAACAATCATCCGCCACCCACCCGCGCCCCCATCCCCTTCAACCCCAGGTCAGTTCCTTGTCATTATTCGCAGAGACCCGAGGAATAAACCTCTCATACAAGACGCGACACATAAAGATAATCAGGACGTTTCCTCAAGAGACCAGGCTGCACAGATTGGACTTAGGAAAATAACAAAACAACATCGCAGTGTGCTGGTGTCTCTCAATATTTGACGAAGAAGGCGTCGGTTTATATTTGGGTCTGGAGACCAGCCCTGTTTATTATCCAGAGGCTGCCAGGTGATACTAAATAGGTTTTGGCTTGTTCGGTCCGACGCCGCTCGGCATTTATTGATAGGCTCCGTCGCTGAGGTCGTGTTTTGGTGCAATCACGGTCCAGATAGAACAGGTCAGCCAGACAGCGTCTCAATTTTAAGCCTCTTCTGCGCACCTACGTCATCTGAGGGAGCGTGGTGGTGAGAACCATCAAGAACGTAGGTCTAACACGCCGTGAACAATCTTTTTAGAAGAGAATATTTTTGATATTGTGCTGTTTCAAGTGTCAAAAGAATGTAAATAAAACAACATTTGCATTTTGAAAATATTTTATTAACTTGCAACTTTTATCTTTACTCTTAGTGCCTCCCTGCATGGTCACTCACCCTTGGCGTTTCCTTTACCTTATCAAATTATTAAGAAATCTCATTCGAAAATATACGGATATCTTTACATAAAAACCTATAACATCGTCAGGAACTTCAATATTAGACGAGTGCTTTCCCGTGTACAGCATTAAAGATCTCCCGCATTATTACTAACTGTGGAAAAAAATTACTAGAAAGTAAATGCAACTCGCCCCTACTTACACAGTCTATCCAAATATCACTTCTTGGTACTTCTTTATTCTTATTTCCTAACTCAGGGTATTTCACACAAAATATTCTGACAATATATCCCCCACTGTATTTAAGAGCCTCCTCCTCAATAACTCCCTCGATATCTTGTTTTACTTGTGTTTGCTGTCAAAATGTTTTCTTCCTCATCAAAAAACATCTTTTCCTAAATCAAAATCTAAATTTCTAAATATCTGTGTTGTTAGACATATTTCTTATGCTGACTCCCTTTCTTTTGTTAGGTACATACTCACCTTTATTGGGGAGATTCAAGGGATTTTTTCAACTGAAGTGATATTACACTTTCCAACTTATTACCTTCATTTCCTTCCCTAACAACAATTTTTTATGCCTGAATTTAAAATTCACTGTATCTGGTTGATCATGGTGACCATCCATGCCTTATACACCCAAAGAAATGTTCAAGACAATATTGATTTAATCTTTCTGTCAGCAGGTAGCCAATACTATGAGAGGCTTTTAACATTAAATAAAGCAATGGTGGATTTACACGAAAAAAATATTCCTTTCTCCAGACGGAATATATATATATATATTTTTGCATTAGGGCTTTTAACTCATAATACTCATTAACCCGATGACCTTGAGCAATTTAATTTACCTGTTTATTTTTCTACATCAATACCAAACAGTGCTTTACCAAAGTCTCCATACATGCATGAAGAATTCGTGATGTCGAGCCAATCATTCGTTATTAAAAGAATAAAATCGGACATTTCTCTCCAGTTTTGATACTTCAACAGTCTCCTTTCGCCTAAATATTTTACTGAATTGGCACATGATGTAGACACCAGTTGCACTGCTAATTTAACGCGCTGTCTTTGTTGACCCGTTACATTTAAATGCAGTCTGTTTTGGTTTTACTAAGTATTTCTCGTATGCTAGAAGCTGAAATACACTCTTCATTATTAAGGAAAAAACCAGTCAATGAATTATTTCTTACTAATTTGATTAAATGGGGAACATCAGAGAACACGACGCTAATTCTGTCAGCACGACAACAGGCATGTACCCACTGGTCTCTGTATGGCTTTTCTTTTGGATAACGATGGTATTTTATATTCGAGTATTTCGATTTTTCACGTGTACTAGAACAGCCAAATACTGTGCAGTTACTTGGCATTATCAATGGTAGAATGAATGAATGAATAAAATGATATATGGACACACAGCAAGTCCTATAGTCTACCTTACGACTATGGGTAGCATATTGTTTTGGTTAACCGCGTGTGAGAAACCAGGGCGCGTGACGTCACAGTATTGGTGATTCATACCCAAAGCTGCGCGCTGGCTGACCTGTTGTATCTGGACCGTGGGTGCAATCGGTTCTTGCTGGCGAAAAGTTCGCTCACACATACACAGCAGACACAAATACACACACGTATCTGCAAACACCCACGCACACATACATGTATGTAAAATATGTGTGTGTGTGTGCGCGCGCGCACGTGAGAGTTTTATATATAGTACTGTATAATCATACAGTGTGAAAGACCGAGTACTGATTGTAATAGCGAGTGCAAATAGTCTCAAATATCTACTTATTATAATCAGTTTAGTTAACATAAAATAATCATTGCTGCAAACTTCTTTGATGAAAATACAAAATGTCTTAAACATAACAAGATGTTGCCATTAGTAACGTAAATTCCTTAATGTCAACCATTTTTCCTTAAAATCAGACTATATCTCGAAACGTCTTTTGTTACGGTCAACAGTAAGTGTTCTGATCCAAAGAAATTGGTTCATAATTTCGAACCCTGTTCTCGGAAACAATCTTAAGAACGATTTCACAACCTCAAGTTGGTCCAACAGTTCGAACTTTCTGCAAGTTGCAAATTGATTCTCAGGAAGAGTTCGAATTTTTTGCTGCTCTCGTTTAAAGCGAATTCAGAAAGCTCGCAGTGTCGTAAATTATCGTTTGTTAAGATCATTCCTAGAGAGTTTATTATAAAGCTTGCAGTCTTAGTGTTTAGTTAAATTCTTCAAGATCGTTGGGGATGTAATGATATATTTTGATAAGAAAGGTTTGATGTGTGTGTGTGTTTGTGTGTTTATGTAAGTATTTTTGTGTGTGTATGTTTGTGTATGACTGTGTGTGTTGATAAATGATGTAAGATAACCAGGTGATCTTTTATCATTTAGCGATCTGTGCTGCTGCCATGAGATAAATAGATTGATAGATAGGTAGATAGAGAAATAGATATCGTTTATAAGGATCCTATAACAACCAATTTCCATTCGGTAAAATAGCTTAAAGCCTAGGCTTTAGGACAACCAACCCCGCGCCCCCCCCCCCTCCCCCACCCCATCAAAATATCCATCAAAGATATGGACTGATGCCAAAGCATTTGTGACCCATAATTCATTTAGCAGTCTCGACACGATATCCGACCGACCTCCTTTGCAGCATATGCAGCTACGCACATCTCCCTATACTGTTTTAGTCCGTCTGACGCTAAATTTCAAGCTGGTGGAGAGAGAGAAGCAAGGCGCCTTTATGCTGGTTTCACCTTTATGACTGGGACTAAAATGAAGCGAGAACACCAGAATGAAGGGAAAGCAAGGCTTGCTCTCTCTCTCTCTCTCTCTCTCTCTCTCTCTCTCTCTCTCTCTCTCTCTCAATAGAATTTTTTATGATAATTTAACGATTTCCTCCATCCTCTTTCTTCATGACCTAATAGGATTTTAATAATCAATCTCTCTCTCTCTCTCTCTCTCTCTCTCTCTCCAGAAGAAAGGTTGGATGTCAGTTCCTGATGACGTCCTGTTGAAAAAAAATCGACGTGAATAGCGAAGCGAAAAAGAAATCGGAGGCAGTACAAGGGAGATGCGTTCTGTGTCCAGCACTGGGCATCTTGTATTTCTTATTTTTTGACGAATTATTAAAGGTCGTTCTTGGGTACCCGGTTTCCTGGGCGTATAAAGGCTCGTTGTATGGATGCCTCGTCTTCTCTGTCTATTTATGCATGAGAGCATACATACAAGTATACTAAAATATAGTTCTAGACAACTCAGTCAGTCTTTCGATGAATTTTTTCGACCTCCTTAGGTATTATCTCAATTCCTGGAATTATAAAGCGACATTTTATGTATACCTGGCCATCTCTGTGTCTGAGTATATAATTGGGTATGCATGCATGTATAGAGAAATATAGCTCTGGAAAATTCGATCTTTCTTTCGATATGTCTATTTTTTTTTTTTTTTTTTTTTTTGCACCTTGCCTCAGGGAATCTGTATCACACAGAGAAAGATATAAGGCAAGAGATTTAGGAAACCTGCTGGTAGACAGATGATAGAAAAAGACTGTATGAAAAGAGAGAGAGATTGTTAAAACCTTATTAAGTCATCAAGACAGAAGAGAAAGAAATAGATAATTTGATATGAAACATTCCATTGAGAAGAGAGAGAGAGAGAGAGAGAGAGAGAGAGAGAGAGAGAGAGAGAGAGAGAGATTGAAAACCCTATTAGGTTATTAATAAAGAGAGAAGTAAACATTTTATATAAAACATCGCGTTCAGAGAGAGAGAGAGAGAGAGAGAGAGAGAGAGAGCACGATTCTAATATGAAAATCATATTAAGTCATCAAGATAATGAGAGATATAAATTATCATAAAACATCTCTTTGAGAGAGAGAGAAAGAGAGAGAGAGAGAGAAACTAGATTACAGACCATACCATTATGGTCAGATATTGGCAGCTGAATAACTGAGAACATTCCATTCATGTATTATCAATTTTACCGCCTTTTATTACTTTGGGAGGGGGAGAGGGCAAAAGCCGGGAGCCATCATAAACGAACTAGGCAGATGAATGGGTAGTGATTCAACACGTAGTCCAATCCGACTCTAAGCTCTACGAGAACGCAGATTAGTGCTTAAACTCTACATGCGCCGGCAGATGGATCTCTCTCTCTCTCTCTCTCTCTCTCTCTCTCTCTCTCTCTCTCTCTACTTACGGAGGAGAGAAGGAAGTAGATAACAATAGTTTCAATAGGTAAATTACAAGAGAGTTTTCTTTACTCATGCGTCAGGACTCTCTCTCTCTCTCTCTCTCTCTCTCTCTCTCTCTCTCTCTCTCTCTCTCTCTCTCTCTCGAGGAAAGAGTGGGGGGAATGGATAAATAACATATTAACAGACAAAATACGGGATAGTTCATTTCACTCAAGGTTAAGGAAATCCGGGTAAGAGTTTGATGCAATTGTATTTCATTCTTAAAGGAAAAATTGTTTTGGGAAATAATTATATATCACAAACAATAACGAGAGAGCCTTCTATTGTTTTAGTACGAATTCCTAGATAGAAAGAGAGTGGAAAAGAGAACATTTATCCACAAGCACAGGGAAAGGAAACCACACTGAAAAACATGACGAGATTAAGGAAGCAAATGACCTCATTAGATATAATGAAGGCAAAGAGAAACTGAGTTGTCTGAAACATAAAAAGACCTCCATTTTGGAACGCTCCTTAAAGGAGTTAGATTTAAATTACCTCCGAAATTCGCGGCCTCCTTGTTTTCAACAGGGTAAACATGTTGCGGTTTTCATCTCCTTTCGTTTACAGCTTCTTTGAGTAAACAGAATTCGGGATTCAAAAAGGAATGGTGGGCCAAATGCAGAATAGAACGTGTCCTCGGGACATGTTTGTTTTGGAAGGCACAATTTGCGTCGTGCCTGTTAGAGAGGTGAACAGCGAACCGCGTTTTGGAAGACGCTGAAATTATTTTTCTCTTGACGGTCATTATCATAATGAAGTTCATCACAGTAAGAGCTCGTTGAAAGAAAGTTCTCGGGCTTTCCATTATGGAAGTCAGGCTAAAGATTTTTTAATAACCTCTGCCTGTGATGGCTTTGAGAGAAGTGAGAGTAAGTACTGATCAAATATAAATTGGTGAGGCGAAGTACACATGAAATACAAAGTTGTGGGATGAAGTACACGTTACATACAGTCGTTGGTTGACGTACACATTAAATACAAATTCTTGGTGTGAATTACAGATTAAGTACAAAGTTGTGGGGTGAATTACAGATTAGATATAAATTTGTGGGGTAAAGTACACAAAATATACAAAGTCTTGGATGAAGTATACGTTACATACAAAGTCATGAAGTGAAGTTCACGTTCAATACAAAGTTGTGGGGTGAAGTGCAGAGTAAATACAAAGTCGTGAGGTGAAGTTTGCATTAAATACAAAGTCGTGGGGTGAAGTAGAGTCATTACAAAGCTGTGGGGTGAGGTACATATTAAATACAAAATTCGTGGGGTGAAGTACATATTGAATACAAAAGTCGTGTGGTGAAGTACATATTGAATACAAAAGTCGTGGGGTGAAGTACACATTAAATACAAAGTCGTGGGGTGAATTACACATTAAATACAAAGTCGTGGGGTGAAGTCCAGAGTAAATACAAAGCTGTGTGGTGAAGTACATATTAAATACAAAAGTCGTGGGGTGAAGTACATATTGAATACAAAAGTCGTGGGGTGAAGTACATATTGAATACAAAGTCGTGGGGTGAAGTACACATTAAATACAAAGTCGTGGGGTGAAGTACACATTAAATACAAAGTCGTGGGGTGAAGTACACATTGAATACAAAAGTCGTGTGTTGAAGTACACATTAAATACAAAGTCGTGGTGTGAAGTACACATTAGATACGAAGTCGTGGTGTGAAGTACACATTAGATACAGTCATCAATGAAGTTATGTGTCATAATTTTGTTAATTTGACTTCTTTCGCAGTAGGCATATATTAATTTGTATGTACATTGTTATTGGCAGATTCGTGAGAAAATAAACTGTTTATTTATTTATTTGTTTTTTTAATGTATCAGATCCTCCTAAAGACTAAAAATTCTTAGTTTCACTTCGTCAAAACCTTATTTCATCTATATTTCTCTGGTATCATTATTTTCACTTATTCTTTATCGTAAGCAATTTTGCCATCCTCGTTCATCATATTTCAGTCATTTATCATTTCAGTTTATTTTTCCAATTTTTTCATAATTTACTAGAGAATATTAGATATCAACTATTGTAAGTGTAATTTTGTAAACGTCTGCGGCAGTCATTTATTTTCTTTCGTGTGTCATATTACAGCCAAAATATTAATGCAAATCTATCTATGTTATCATAGTAATAGAAAAACAGATGAATCATTTCCTTTACTTGTAAAAGTCGTAAAGCGATCAGAGATAAACTTTGCACCTATTTAAAAGAAGTTAATTGAAGCATTAGCACAATACATTTTATACTCTTAAATTCTTCATATTTAGTAGCAAAACTTTTCATTGGCACGATTTAGAAGCCTTTAATTTCTCTTGCAAAAGATCATGGATTTATCTCTCTCTCTCTCTCTCTCTCTCTCTCTCTCTCTCTCTCTCTCTCTCTCTCTCTCTCTCTCTCTCTCTCTTCTCCCTTTGGGGGGTGGGGGGCAGAGGGGCGGTTCGTGAAAGTCGAATGAATACAAAGGGAATGCCATTTGGCACAGAGACCTCGTATCTTCACTTTAGGACGAGATCTTCATGCAAACAGGACTATTATGGACAAGCAGCAACAAACATGAGATGCGGGAAAGAGAGAGAGAGAGAGAGAGAGAGAGAGAGAGAGAGAGAGAGAGAGTTGAATACGAGGGCTTTGCTGTGAAGGCGACTGTAACTGGATATTTTGCCAGTGTTTTATAAGATGAAGGTAAAGACTGCTCACCACTCAGCATTAGTTACACATCAAATACGTCAGCCAATCAGAGGAGAGATATAGGTTTCAGTGATATCGGCTGTGGATATTTAGCGGCAGGTTAGAAAAAAAAATAAAGTCTATAGTTACGTAAGACAACAACAAAAAGATGTGATAATGGCAAAACTTTGTTTTGAAGACTGCTAATCCTAGTTTCAGGTAGAAAAGGCGAAAAATATGGAATACAAAAGAAAAACCGAAGTCTAAAATTGGAAAGGAAACTTGTTGCGGAAGAAATGAGTGCACGGGGATAAGTACATATAGGCAACGAGATAATTATCACAGAACGAAGGTAAAGAGAACAAATGCAAGGTGCTGAAGACATGTAAAAATGAAGTTTCTTGTGAAAGGGACAGTGGAGAATAAATAAGAATTTTGAACAAATTCTATTAGTTTTTCAATTATTATAAAAGAATAATAACAATAATAATAAGAATTTTATGGCAGTATGAAACATTACATTAATAATTAGGGGTAGAAATAAATTAAAAATATATACATAATTGATGCATGACAATAATAATAATAATAATAATAATAATCTTTGTTTTATTCTCCCTGTTTCTTCTGCCTTGACTTCCTGGAGCCATGTTGCATGCTTGTTGTGTGATAGCGGATTGCTCCATATGTTTTCCCAGGGAGAATAAAACAAAGATTCACTGACATCACGACAGACAAAATTAGAAACCAACTAAAGAAAATGCCCAACTGGAAAGCCCCAGGTCCCAAGAATAGCAGAACAACTCCAGCATTGTATTACAAATCACCATGCGCCCAAATGGATGACCACAGGAAGAACATCCTTAGTACAGAAAGACAAGAGTAAGAGAAATATAGCCAGTAACTACAGGCCTACCACCTGCCTACCAATAATGTGGTAGTTATTAACAGGTATCATCAGCGAAAGGCTATACAACTACCTAGAGGATACAAGCACCATCCCCCACCAACAGAAAGGCTGCAGAAGGAAGTGTAGGGGCACAAAAGACCAGCTCCTGATAGACAAAATGGTAATGAAGAACAGTAAGAGTAGGAAAACCAACCTAAGCATGGCATGGATAGACTATTAGAAAGCCTTCGTCATGATACCACACACATGGCTAATAGAATGCCTAAAAATATATGGGGCAGAAGAAAACACCATCAGCTTCCTCAAAAATACAATGCACAACTGGAATACAATACTTACAAGCTCTGGAATATGACTAGCAGAGGTGAATATCAGGAGAGGGATCTTCCAGGGCGACTCACTGTCCCCACTACTGTTCGTAGTAGCCATGATTCCCATGACAAAAGTACTACAGAAGATGGATGCTGGGTACCAACTCAAGAAAAGAGGCAACAGAATTAACCATCTGATGTTCATGGATGACATTAAGCTGTATGGTAAGAGCATCAAGGAAATAGATGCCCTAATCCAGACTGTAGGGATTGTATCTGGGGGCATCGGGATGGAGTTTGGAATAGAAAAATGTGCCCTAGTCAACATACAAAAGGGCAAAGTAACAAGGACTGAAGGGATAAAGCTACCAGATGGGAGCAACATCTAACACGTAGATGAGACTGGATACAAATACCTGGGAATAATGGAAGGAGGGGATATAAAACACCAAGAGATGAAGTACACGATCAGGAAAGAATATATGCAGAGACTCAGGGAGATACTCAAGTCAAAACTCAACGCCGGGAATATGATAAAAGCCATAAACACATGGGCAGTACCAGTAATCAAGTACAGCGCAGGAATAGTGGAATGGACGGAGGCAGAACTACGCAACATAGACCAGAAAGCTAGGAAATACACAAAGCACCACACCCAAGAGCAAATACGGATAGACTATACATAACGCGAAAGGAAGGAGGAAGAGGATTACTAAGCATAGAGGACTGCGTCAACATCGAGAACAGAGCACTGGGGCAATATCTGAAAACCAGTGAAGACGAGTGGCTCAAGAGTGCATGGGAAGAAAGACTAATAAAAGTAGACGAAGACCCAGAAATATGCAGAGACAGGAAAATGACAAACAGAACAGGAATGGCACAAACTAATGCACGGGCAATACATGAGACAGACTAAAGAACTGGCCAGCGATGACACATGGCAATGGTTACAGAGGGGAGAGCTCAAGAAGGAAACTGGAGGAATGATAACAGCGGCACAAGATCAGGCCCCAAGAACCAGATATGTCCAAAGAACGATAGATGGAAATAACATCTCTCCCATATGTTGGAAGTCCAATACGAAAAATGAGACCAAAAACCACATAGCAAGCAAATGCCCGGGCACTTGCACAGAACCAGTACAAAAAGAGGCATGATTCAGTGGCAAAAGCCCTCCACTGGAGCCTGTGCAATAAACATCAGCTACCTTGCAGTAATAAGTGGTACGAGCACCAACCTGAGGGAGTGATAGAAAACGATCAGGCAAAGATCCTCTGGGACTATGGTATCAGAACAGATAGGGTGATACGTGCAAACAGCCCAGACGTGACGTTGATTGACAAAATCAAGAAGAAAGTATGACTCATTGATGTCGCAATACCATGGTACACCAGAGTTGAAGAGAAAGAAAGGGAAAAAATGGATAAGTATCAAGACCTGAAAATAGAAATAAGAAGGATATGGGGTATGCCAGTGGAAATTGTACCTATAATCATAGGAACACTAGGCACGATCCCAAGATCCCTGAAAAGGAATCTGGAAAAACTAGATCTAGGCTGAAGTAGCTCCAGGACTCATGCAGAAGAGTGTGATCCTAGAAACGGCGCACATAGTAAGAAGAGTGATGGACTCCTAAGGAGGCAGAATGCAAACCCGGAACCCCACACTATAAATACAACCCAGTCGAATTGGAGGAATGTGATAAACCAAACCAAAACAAAAACAAAAAAAAAAAACAATAATAATAATAATAATAATAATAATAATAATAATAATAATAATAATAATAATAACAAACTTTATTTCAGCAGAAAATATATGAAATTAGATAATTACAGATAAGTACATAGTTTTATATATATAATATATATATATATATATATATATATATATATAATATATATGTACACACACACACACACACACACACACAAACATAATTAGACGCAGGGCATTCCTAAAAATTATAGAATATCAACTCAAAGATAGTACACGAACCTTCACAGCCATATTTAATTATTGAAACCTGTTATGAACGCGGCTGTAAACCCTTATAAATCATTAAAACGGATGGTGGTCAGGATCTTGTGTTTGTGGACCCTGTTCCGAATTATTTTTTTTTACCAAAGAAAATTAGAAGGACTTGTCGCGTGGAATTAAAGCAATCCGACGGTGTTATGTAGTTCTCGTTTCTTACATTGAGCGCAAGAGTTTTCTAGTTTATGGGTTTTATGTAGTTCTACTTAGGTACATTTAACACAAGATTTATCTAGTTTGAAGGTTTTAAGTAGTCCTAGTTGCGTATATTTAGCACAAGAGTTATCTAGTCGAAGGGTTTTATGTATTCCTAGTTACGTATATTTAGCACAAGAGCTATCTTATGCCATCCTAGGTTAAAAGCATAGGAAGAATAATGTAAAGGATTACATTATTAAGAAAACAGATCACTCAAGATCTGTATTCATCTTCGATATAATGGAAAGTAATCTTTATGTACCACTGAGGGAATATATTAATAAACAAACTTTATATGAATACATAATGCTTGTATGAGGCAATGACTGGTGAACATTTTGAGTCCAGGAGCGACGAGAACTGGGTCTGAAGCAGATATTGTCGAAGAAGAAAAGCGCATTAAAAGTGATGGGAGCCAGTGGGTCAATATTAGCTCAGTGTATCTGAGAGCAAAAGTATATTGTGAGTTCGTGACTCATTGAAGGAAAAGGACCAATGACTACTTGGTAATTCTTCGAGATTGGTCAAGTGTTTTGGGATGACGGTTTGACCTCCGCTAAAACATGATGGTAATGAAAATGCGTTGAATAACTTCCTTTTTGTATTTTGTAATGTTAGTTCTAAATTTAGCCTTACTTATATATGGTCATTTTCTGTTTTTTTTTTCTTTTCTTTTCTTTCATCTTGAAACAGCACTGATGTTTATCGTATAATACAATAAAAGTCTTTAAACACAATTGAATGTGTAGAGTAAAGATAAAACTTTAGGACAGGCTACGAATGAAACTCAACCTTCTCTCGCCAGTGATGCCCAGAAAAACTTAATTTTAAAACAAATATCATTAAGAATAGTATTGTGTAATCTCTGAATATCGATTATGAGGATAATCTAGTTGGTGTTGTAATGATATTATGTATACATTTGAATAGCTTCCGGCCAAATCTGTTAACTCTGGAAAAGAACTTCTCAGCTGAAGTCTCTGTCGGCATCTGAAAGATCAACTGGAAAGAATCTCTCTCTCTCTCTCTCTCTCTCTCTCTCTCTCTCTCTCTCTCTCTCATACCTACTTTTTGACTAAGCCATTTAAATTAAACCCTAAGCTACAAAAATACAATTTTTGCAATTTCTACGCCATACTGATTAGCTAGAAAAGAATAAAGAAAATGGTTATGAACACTTACGTCAAGCAAAATAGAAAATGGAAATGAAAATTCCTTTCCACCCTTCGTCACTAATCACTTCAACTTGACCATCGTATAGGCCGCCACTAACGTTCAGTTATGCCTGCGCAGGTATAACTGCACAGTTGGACTGTGCAGTTATGACTGAACGTTAGTGTGGACAACCTGCACAGTTCTGGCCTGCGCAGGCGGCCTGGGTAAATAGCTCATCGCAATCGATGAGCAGGAGGCCAAACGGCTACGCATGCGCATGGCTCGGTTCGTTCTCCGTCCGCGGGCAGATAAGATCTATTAATAAATAACATTGAGCTTGGTTATATTGAATTGAAAAGTGTTTATACCTAAATAATTGACTATATATTGAATTTACTTGTTTTTAATAATTGATACGGAAGTCAGAATAATATATTATTTTAGATTTTGCCATTTTTTTCAGCGGGAGGGAAAAAATAAGTGTACAATGAGGGGCTGAAAGTGAAAGCATCATTTGCCTTGAATGTCCATGTAATTTCATTTCATTGAACCTTCTATATTGAATGAGAACTATTTGCTTTGACAATAAAATCCAAAGGGCTAATTAAAACAGATTTAAGCCTATGTAATGTGTATTCGTGGCACAACCATATATACAAGACAGGTTTTTGTTTTTCAACGAGAAATAAATAAATTTTATTATGACAAAAATAATGTTGAAAAACATAAGAATAGGCCAAGTATAATTGGGTCTATTCATGAGTTATGCACCATGCATGTTTAACTTTCGTTTTTAAATTAGACTAAGATAATTATTCTTACTTTTCTGATGAAACACTGTTCAAACGTATTGAACTATGTATGTTTTTTTCATTGCTTTAGCACCTCACGGAAAGTTCGCTTTGAAATGAAATTAGACCTATCAACAACCAACTAATGAAACACAGAAAGAAAACAGGTAGTAAACTAACGGACTTTCATTTATCCGTAACACTGTTAATACGAAAAAGTCAATCTTTAAAACGAAACGAATGAGTATTAACCCTTTCCCTTTTAACGAAATAGAACCAAAAATGATTAGGCCTATATCTTGTCAACTTTGAACGAAAGCAAAAACGATTTGTACGAACTTCATCATCTTTTCCACCTGGGAACCGCCTTCATTCATAAAATATTCATTCAAACAGTTATGAAAGTATTTAATTCCGTTTCATCAACCAACGTCTTTCACTGGACGTTCCTTACTTGACGTTTGTGAGATTTCTTATAATGTCAGCAAGTCAATTACAGTCCAGATGCATCATGTGATGACGCACCATGTGGATGCTACGGATGGACTGAGGAATAAACGGCATGTTATCGTTAGTGTGAAAATTTGCCATCACCAGTTGGTACTGCGCAGTTTTATAACTGCTGAAAGCCATACTGAACGGTTGGGATGGCGGGCTTAAGTCCTATGGCCGGGTATTCACGCTTCGGGTTTCACCCTGTCAGGTCCACCCACGACCGTTTCGAACCCAGATGAGGCGTTCCACACGTAGAGTAGATTTGTCAAGTCGGACAGTCAACTCGAGGTCATTGCGCTCATTTCTCGCCCAGCCCTCAGTCGTGGCAAACAACTATATGGCAGGCGAATGGAAACTCCCCCTGGGTGATAATGGAGTTTGGACTAAGCTGTTTTGCTATAGGCAATTCCCGCTTCAAAATATGGAAAGAACCAACAAGGCGTAAACAGAGTATGAATCTAAATAATGCTTATGATTCAGAGAGATGTCTATTTCTTAAACATTATTAATGAAAAAGGTTTAAATTAGACCTAGGGGTTTGGTTTCAATTAATTTTTATTGAAATAGACTGTGAAGCCTACTTTCCACTAGCAACACCTTTCATGAAGAAGGCAGGACAACCTGGTCTGGGCCTGTTACCATTTCCAAATTGTCTTATCGCATAAACGAAATTTTATTTTTTATTTTTTATTATTATCATAAGATTTGGACTAACAACGGTCTACAAATAGCACCGCATGGTCTAAGGCCGGGTATTCACGCACAGGTTTACCAGCCAGTCTCCCTGTCAGTTCATCGAAACTGACGTTAAAACGTACGTGTAGATGGCAGTTTGTCAGCCCACTCACCAAAACTATGAACGGATGGAATTACCTAAAGTTCTTTCGACCGACTGACAGGTGATCGCACGTGTGGACTGTGGGTAAACCAACATTTCATGACAGTTTTCGCCAACTGGATTGTTTCATCCCTGGGGAGGATCTCCGCCAATCTGTCCAGAATGTGTGCCACTAAGCAGGAGGATAAAGAATTCTGGTCTGACTGTATTGATATATAGAGGGTAAACCCGTGTTCATAGAAAATAATTAGTAAACAATATATGGACAGAAACAAAAAAAAAAACTAAAAAAAAATTAGTGGGGGGTAAAAAAAAAAAAAAAAAAAAAATGATATAACCTGGTGGAGGAAAAATGAGGGAAAAGGACAGTGAGGCTGACAGGGAAGCAGTAAAGAAAAAGTTATCATTTTCAAGTTTAGATGAGGCAAGAATGTAATACGTATAGGCCTACTTTTCTTGTTGTTAGAGTTAGACCATTCTGTGCTATTGTATGTTGTTCCGAGTCCAAATTATATAAAAGAATAAAACTGTAGTTTCATCTTATACTGATAATTTGATATAGGCCTAGGCACTTTGTAATAGAGATAGTACTATGTAACCAATTATGATGTTCAATTTTATATAGGCCTAAGCAATTTGTAACAGTAATAGTACTATGTAGCCAATTATGATGTTTTCCCTTATGAACCGGAATTTAGCAGCATCGATTGAAATAGGTTAAAAAAAAATTACACATTACAATTTTGTTTATTAAAACTCTAATGTCCTTTATAACAATTTTGTTTTATTAAACTCTACTGTCCTTTAAAACAAATTAACATCAACATATAACGTATCATTTCTTCTTGCCATGACACGCATCCAATAGTACTGAAATAGGTACAAAGACAGGCCAAACCGAAGAACTTAGGCGTAGTTTTCTTAATTCTTATTTTTCGTTATGGAATAAAATTGCCATATGCAGGTGCCAGAAATTATTTACTTTAACATAAATACAAGAAAATTATTTCCAATTTCAAAGGTGCTATACTTGAAATAAAATTACATTAGAATTGAGTAGACTTATTCAACGTATTTAAAGATTAATCATTTTGGGGGCAAAGTGAGGAAAATAAAATATACCTAACCGATGGGTCCAACGATTTCAATTAATTTTATTCATCAGAACTCTAGCTTCGTGACAGTATACCAAAGTATTTTGAAGTTTGTTGGCTTTGTCTGCCGCTCGAGTTTCTTGACTCAACTACGTATCGTACTGTGCATCTGGGGTGTTGTCCATTTTTCGTCTCCTACAGCCGATAAATAATACATTCAAGGCGTTAACATTCTTTGAAAACGATGTTTTAATTAAACTAATTTTTCCTTCCTTTGATCAATAAAAAATTTTTGCATGAACACATTTAGTGTGCCTTAATTGGACTTCTGATTTTTCCCACAAGATTAGCCTGAGGTCTTATTTTCAGCATTATATCTCTCTCGGATACGTAACTATTAATGAATTATTTAAATCGACTTATATATATATTTAGATATTTATATATAATATATATGATACATCTATAGATATAATAATATTATTTAATCTGCTTTATTTGATTATTCCCTTTGTTTTTCCTTCTTATCCTTTTCATAATTGGCTTAACAGATAATTAACTCAGACCGAGCTATTCAAAGTCAAAAGGCAATCATAAAAAAAGCTCAACGTATATAATTCCGTCCTTATTTTTTTATCGAATTCCTTGCATAATCATCCTGTTTCATTTGGTACACGTTTGGAACAAAGCTGATGGGAGTCAAAACTTGACGAAGCGCTTACTTTCACTAAACATTTCTAAAGGTTGATCTATCTGTAAGCTATTCAATTTCTTCTAAATAGGAAATTAATTGTCGGCACGAGAATTTTTAAATTAACCGTTATCATTTGTGATGCTTTCCGCACCGATGGAGTTCGTTAGCAGAAAGAAGTCGGATCAAGTTCGCCTGAGATGGTAGAAGAGAACGGAGGTGGGTAGAGGAGGAAGTATGTGGAAGGATTAGCCGATGGTTATAAAGTATCTGCCCAATAAAATGTATTTTCAGGTTTTCAGGTTTTAGAAGAAAAAATGCATGCATCGTTGAAACTGTTTCCCTCCCTAATCCGTGGTATTTCACATGGCCACGGCCGATAAAAACCAACAACAAAAAGAGTAAGCCCTAACTGAATCTCTCATCCACTCAAAGATAAGTTTTGCTTATTCATTATAGACTTATTCATTAGACAACTATCAAGATTTGCGAGTTGTAGATTTAAAAATCTCTTCCTCTCCATCTAAAGTATTCATCAGACACCAGTCATAAGGCGCCAGAAAGCTAGTTATGATTCCTGGTTCCAGCAAATGTCGTGACGAGGCCATTAAGCAATTTCAAAAGTTCCAAGTTTCAATGTTTGTCTTGCTCTCTTTTGTGGTGCTTCCCGATGTGGTGTTCCACCTCTAACGCCCATAATCTAAATTTGGGCCGTTCTTTAGAAATTTTAAATTTTAATTTTATTTCATCCTATGTATGATTCTCTCCACATTTATTAAGCTTTCTTGATATCTTCTCCAACAGGAACTTGCACCGAATGGCAGTGCAATGATTCTCGTCGCTCAGCGAGGGGATGTTTTCTTAGACCGATAAACGACACCATTGACATTAGAATTCCCGTGCACATGAAATCAAAAAGCAATAGAGTTTTGAGGTCGCCTGGTTCACAATGTTACGATATCGTTTTTTTTTTCTTTTTGGTTTTTAAATTTGATAGCGGGGTTTTATGAGATTCCAATGTTTTCTGTAAAATTTAACAAATGAAATAGTTCAAACTAACCTCTAACCTTCAAACTTTAATTCGAAAATGATAATTTAAGAAACTATGTTTTAATGTGATTACTACTAGTGATATGGTGTCTCCCTATCTATTTTTGGGAATGTATATCTCTAGGTTCTTGATAATGACGTTTTTTTATCACTTCGTTTCGTTCACGTTCCAATTTTGCTATATGGTAAATAAAAGTTTTTTACACAATAACATAAACATAATGGTTTTCCTAAAGATAGTTCAGTGACTGTTTTTAATCGTCATTACACCATGATTTCTTTACCATCTTTGAAAAGAAAATAGATAAAAATCGGCATGAATCGTGGCGTCATGGCAGGTGAACGAAAAATTAATGAAACTCTCACCACGAGTTTTTTGGCTCCGACCAGTTACATGAACCTAATCCCTGACTTCCTTAGCCTCTACCGAACTTTGCCTGTAAAGCCCTCCTTCAAGGTTAACAAAAGTGTTATCGTGAACATTTTCTGTGCCCACATCACCAGTATCCATTTCTGATTCTGCTCCTCTTGAAATGTAGTTATCTCCTCGGGACTTCCGTAAATAGTTGTGCAGAACGCAGTAAGCCATGACACATCATGACAACAGGAGTAATGTTCTCTAATTTTAGATTAATCGGAGTTCTGAATATCCTGAATCTACTGAATATAGATGACAGAATGCTGAACACGTTTTCAACATGTCTTGCTCTTGAAAGCCTTAATTGAAAATCTTACGTTCTCAGCTCAATTCTCTATCGTTAAATGGCTTCATAAAATCCTTAGGCGAAGCAAAAGCTACGAGAGCAAAAGGTATAAGATTTAGTTTCCTGTAATCGTTTCCAAAAAATCTTTAAGCGCAATCATATAGCTCTACCTCTTCATCACCTAGCGGAGATTCCATCTCTGTGATGTGGTGCTGCCACGACGAAGGCTCGGCGAGAAATGAGGGCGATGACCTCGAGTTGACTGTCCAACTGACAGTTCTACTCTTTAAGCCCACCACTAACGTTCAGTTATGCCTGCACAGTTATATCTGCGCAGTCCAACTGTGCAGGCAAATCTTCGCCACTAACGATGCAGGGCGTTTCCTCGGTTATCCGTACATCCATGGCGTCAACACACGATGCTCTCGCTGTAATTGACTTGCTTTCGTTTCAAAGTTGACATATATTGGCCTAATATTTTTCTATTTCATTAAAACGGTTAAACTGATTTGTTTTCGTTTAAAGATTGACTTTCTTATGACGTGTTACAATG
>NC_087205.1:37194824-37214824 GCF_015104395.2 Macrobrachium nipponense
CAAATAGAGCAACTACTCAGGTCAGAAAATCCTCAGCACACGAAATACTGGTTGGACGAAACTCGTAGTAATCCCCAGCATCAATATACCTTTATGTTGCTCTATAATTTATTATGGTTGAAGACCAATGGATGTACAAAACGCTTAAAGAAATTCCTCAGCGCACGAAAAGGTGAGAGGGAGAAATTTCTATTCATTCATGCCATCAACAAACCATTTCATTGCCTAATTCGTTATGATCGGAGACGAGAATTTCCTTAATACATGGAAAGCTACCCCCCTGCTCTGCCCCCCCCCCCCCTCCTTCCCACTCCTCTCTGAGAACCTACTCACATTGTCCCGACTGGGTGGGGTGGAGGGAGGAGTTAGGACGACGCCACCATAACATCACAGGTAAAAATGTCAGCGCCTATCACAATGAACCCGTCTCAATGGGATAAAGAGCAGCGAAGCGAGAGGACTAAGGTATAGAGTGGCGTCGGACGACTCGCCTTGCTCGGTGGCGTCTTTCTTAGTTGACAGACAGACAACAGACAGAAAGACAGCTACAATCCGCCTCATTCCGGAGGCGAAGGGAAAGTCACATCTTTATCTAGGCAGCGGAAGAGTTGGTGAAGGAAAAGACGTCATGGAATGGAATGAACATTAGTTGAATGAAGCCTTCCGCCTGCCGACGGAACCCTTTGCAGGCTGGGTCAAGAATGTTATAGCGATTACTTGAAATACATTCTTGTTTTCAAGAATGATATAGCGATCCTTGGGATCCACTCTTCTTTTTCAAGAATGCTATAGCAATTCTTGGAATCCATTCTATTTTTCAAGAATGATATTGTAATTCTTGGAATCCATTTTCAAGAATGGTATAGTAATCCTTGGAATCTATTCTTTTTTTCGAGAATGATATAGCGATCTTTGGAATACATTCTTTTTTTTCAAGACTGACATAGCGATCCTTGAAATACATTCTTATTTTCAAGAATGCTATAGCGATCCTTAGAATCCATTCTTTGTTTTCAAGACTGATATTGCAATTCTTGGAATCCATTCTTTTTTTCAAGAATGGTATATCAATCCTTGGAATCTATTCTTTTTTCAAGAATGATATAGCGGTCCTTGGAATACATACTTTTTTCAAGAATGAAATGGCGATCGTTGGAATCTATTCTTTTTATCAAAAATGATATAGTGATCCTTGAAATACATTCTTTTTTTCTAGACTGATAGAGTGAACCTTGGAATACAATCTTTTCTGAAGAATGATATAGCAATCCTTGGAATACAATCTTTTCTCAAGAATGGTAGCTATAGCAATCCTTGGAATACATTCTTTTTTCAAGATCGATATAGTGATCCGTGGAATACATTCTTTTTTCAAGGATGATATAGCGATCATTGGAATACATTCTTTTTATCAAGATTGATATAGCGATCCTTGGAATACATTCTTTTTTTTCAAGAATGATATGCGATCGTTGGAATTCATTTATTTTTTCAAGAACGTTATAGCGATCAGGTTCGGGAAATATATTTCTTCTAGAGCGTTCTAGCGATTACGTATGTTAAATATATATATATATATATATATATAATATATATATATATATATATATATAATATATATATATATATATATATATTTAAAGAATGTTTAAGCGATAAAGTATGTTAAATATATTTTTCAGGATAGCGAGCACTTGAAATATGTAGTTTTTTTCAAGAGGTCACTGGAATGCAAATAAGATAGTCATTTAAATAGAAACATCCGTAAGAAGTTATATATGCAATGGAGAGGTAAAAACGCGCAACGAAAGTATGTATGTATGTATGCAATCATGGAAATTACAGCATCATCTTGGTGAGCCTTTCACTAAATTGTTCCCTTTTCAGTATGATGGGATGAATTTCTAAGAAAGCGCCAGAGGCATAAGCGTCCCCGGGAATCACCTCTTTCCTATTTGTTTATGGTTTCAAGCTGAGGAGTTTTATTTGATTTTTTCATCATCTTAAAAAGGTTCTCCAGTGAGGAGGTTGTTCTTATAGGTGATTTACTAAGGGCTTCAGAGCTGATGAGACAGGGTTTTTCTGCAACATCTTTCTATCTAAGCATCGGATAAATGAAAGTTGACAATAGTATATTTTATAACCCTACCTCATTTTTGCAAGTACTATATAGTACCTAAGTTCGATAGTTTTTATGTTTTTTAGAGTAAAATGAAGTGGCCGATGCCGAAACCGAAAGTCACAGAAAAGGATCCAAAAGCCATTCGTGATGTAAACATAATACGAAGCCTTGAGGCTCCGCTCACCCTCCAGGTAGGCAGTGAGTCACTAAGAGGTGAATGGATAATATTATGCTCACACAGTTTAAGGTTCAACAAATTCGATCATTGCCAGCAAGATATGGAATTGTCCCCGTGGTAGCAATACTGCATTTGTGCTACGGCTTATCACTTTGCTTACAAGCGAGGAGACCCGTGGCAAGATTGACTATAGCGTGAATAGTTAATTATTTCTATAGTGGGTAATAGTCACTTGGCTACACTCGTCTCTTGCTGCAGTAAATAAAAGGCTACAGTGGGGAAACCTGAGGTAAAAGAAAGCGGATTGTGTTATATCCCAATTGTACTTGATGGAATAATCAGAGATAATACCGATGTTCTTAAATCTTCTTTATTTGTCTTCAACCGAAGCTACAGTAATCCTCTTAATCCAATAGCTATATACAGACTGGCGAGATAAGTATTTACGTAGCCAGAGGTAAAATGTTAAACTGCTCTTTGGTAAATGATCACCAAACCCAATATAACAACATATTTATAAAACTGCTGTACTTTAAACAAGCCCTTTGTTACATTACTAATAACAGCCAGTTATACTCTCTTGTTCTATCATAAATATAAATGTAAGGTATATCATGATTTCCGGGGGGGGTTTTTTTTTTTTTTTTTTTTTATTTTTTTTTTTTTTTGTTTTTTTTTTTTTTTTTTTTTTTTTTACAAATACTCTTGTGTCAGATAACATAGGTATGTATTTACATTTTATCCAAAATCTGAATAGTGCTCTATTAAAAAAAAAACTATTTTTCCTCTATATAAAAGAAAAAACTTACTAAAGAATATTACAAATTAAAATTCAAAAGCAAAGTCTGGTACTCAAACAGGCATAACATAAGATACTTCACAAAGACATGTTATGACATTATTACATAATTTTGTACTGCACCAGACATCAGGCAAAACCAATTCTGAATAGCTAATGCAGGTATGATCTAAGCAGTAAAGTGTTACTACTCCTTTCCCTGCTTTTTCAGTCTTGTTAATTAACATGATCTCTCCATCTTTGTATTTCACAAGATTATCCTCGTTACTTGCAAACTTAAATTTATTTTCCTGCATTATAATTTCAAGATCTTCATTCCATTTGCATTCTTTTGTTAGAACATCTGCAATCATGTCTTTCTGTCCATCCAGCCAACTGAAAGACTCAATAACAGCCCCCCTCAGTCAATCATGTCCCCCCTTCATCTCCTGTATGCTGTTCCTGAGAAGCCTTTCCTCAACCTGCTTGGTACTCCCAGCCTCAGATTCTAGCATGGGTATTGAATCTGTGAACAATTTGATTGGAATTTTCTTTCCATACTGACCAAATAATAACTGTTTCAATCTGACTCGCAAAAAACTGACTGCTATCAATAATCTTAGTCCATACTTCTGGGTTTCAGCCGCCTTTGCAGAATGACATACCTTCTGATAGTCTTTGACTTCCAGTAAATAGGGACCACACGTCCATTTCTCTTACTTCCTAGTAAAATCAGATTCCCACTTATGCTTCTCTCATGTGTATTAAAAGGAAGCATCTGTAAATCCATATATTCTTCAAATATTCTTTTTTATCAACTCTTGTAAATTCTACCTTATTTGGTCTCTCATTTATCTTATCAATCACTAAATTTATCTTTTTAAGATCTTTCAATGTAGCACTACTATTTTTCTTGGACATCTGCAATGCTGTGATAGAAAGTTCAGGTCTTGTATTGGCTGCTAACCAGCTAAAAAAACTTTTCCTACATACTTGCGAAATACTTCCAGTTCCTGACTAGTCCGAAGTTCACTAGCTTTTCCTTTCCTGATATCTTCCACTTTCTCAAGACTCCTTGCATAATCATCCATTGAGATTGTTATTCCAGTTTCTGTTTTTGTGATATCTATCCCTGTGAACCGAAATTATTCTTCTATCTTTGAAACTTGTAATTTTTTCCTTACAACAAGTCCCGTTACTTTCTTTACAAATCCTTTTGTACCAGCTATCGAAAAATCATCTACATGAGTAAGTATCATACCAATCAGATTTCCTTCACTCTGCTGATAGTATATGCCTCATCTCCACTCACGGTCTTTCAGACCTTCTTCCTTGAAAATCTGCTGAACTTCAGCCAAAATTTTCTACTGGCATCATCCAATCCATATAATGGTTTTCTGAGTTTCCAAATAATGTTTTCTTTTTTTAAATCCTTTGGAGGTTCTACAAATACATTCCTGTTAAGTGTGTTTTTTGACTGTAAAAATGCTGCTTTGATGTCAATAGACTGAAAGCTCAAAATTCTCATTTGCAGCTAAGGACAAGAAAAGACTTTCATGCTTTCACGCATAGCTGTTTGGTGAATCAGCTTGGGGTTTTTCTTTTTTCATGAAATCCCTTGGCGACAATTCTCCCTTTGTAATCAGTTTTTTTGTCCGTCATGCTTCTCCTTTTTCGTGATCACCCATCTGCTGCCTATCTTTTCTTGCCCTACATCTTCCACTTCTTCAAAAGTGTCAAAATGTAACAAATTTTCATATTCTTTCTTCTTTGCTTCTAACACTTCTGACATCTTGTGATATTTTAACAGGCAATTCCACTACGACTAATGTTATTTCCTCATAAAAACACTCGGTTTTTTCTGAAGTCAACCAGAATGCTCCAATGAAATCCTTCTCAGTCTCCTCTTTATTATCTTTAGATCTTGTCTTCATTCTTAGATTACTGGCTGGAGGATCCACTGATATTTTCTCTTCTCCTGCCATTTTTGGAGTAGAATCCACTGCTTTTGCTTCGTTGTTTACTTCTCTTGAAATTTTCCGAAGGAATATTTCTTTGAGAGCAAGTTGTACTTTGCAACTGGCTACTTTCTTTAAATCGCCATTCGCCCAAATGTAAACATCTCTTCCTCTGTGTGTGAAAACCTTTACTGGACCACACCAGGCTTTTTTCATTTTATCTTGGTAAAATACCATATCCCCCTCTTTGTAAATGAGGTTATTAAATTATTGTTTTGCTGTTGTGAAGCCCTTTTTCAGCTTTGAAGAATATTCAGCTTCCCTGAATTGCTTGGGTGATCATGTATGTGATGTCTCTCGATCATTAACTTCACATTCTCACTGTCAAACATCGACTCAGTGGCGACATTTCCTGTAGAAATTCCAGGTATTGTTACAGCCTTTCCTGTCACCAACTGCATAGGGTTAATATCCTAAAATACTGGTGTTTGTATTATGAGTCCAAGCAGCCATCTCTACAGCCTTCTTTTAAAATCAATTTTCTTATCTGCCTCTCGAATTTTCTTCACCGTCATATCTGCAGAATAATGGTACGTTCGTTTATTCCATTGCTCCAGGGTGAGTAATTTGGACCAAATTTTACTTCAAAACCTAGTTTTTTGAAGCAAACTCTTAACTTCGTGGTTCTTAAACTCTGGTCCGTTATCTGCCCAGGGTCTGCCGAAGTGTGGAAATGACGTCACTAATACGGCTGTTATTCTTGTCCAACATTGTGATTAGGTGTGGAGTGTGGAAATCCACACGTAAAAAAGTTTTTTTTCCACGCTTTTTACTTAAGAAGCGTATGCTACTTAAAATCTAATAAATAATTTTGTTTTGAAATTTTTTTACTATTATTAATTTTATAAGTCTCACACACAAATATCCATAAAAATAAATAATTAATTTTATCTTTTTTAATTTGTGGATGCGTTTGGATGTTTATCAGATGCATACGCTGACCGTTGATTCATGTGCAAACCAAGACCTATAAT
Source organism: Macrobrachium nipponense (assembly GCF_015104395.2). Classification (NCBI taxonomy): domain Eukaryota; kingdom Metazoa; phylum Arthropoda; class Malacostraca; order Decapoda; family Palaemonidae; genus Macrobrachium; species Macrobrachium nipponense. The sequence goes on from NC_087205.1 coordinate 37,200,895, forward strand.
AATAAGCTAGGCCGTACGAACTGGCTGGCTCTAGCGCCAACCAACCTTAGTTACCTATCAAAAAAAATTATTTTCAATATGGTTCTCAACAAAATCTACATTTATTCTTTTTCATAATACTAGAGAGTATTCTTAATTTGCTAGTTTTGATGGTATATTTTCTTGAAAAATTTTGTGAATGTATGCATACATTTATACTGCCATTTGGTAGCAAATTATTTTTCAGCGACGCACTTTACAGTCTTACAATACACATTGCAATTTTTGCATGTGAAAATGATTAATGTGCCCTGTAATAATCAGTTTGGTTATTCTACAACTACGGTGACAAACTTTTGAAAAGAACGGGCTTTAATGATTTCATAAACTGTAATTCGTATAATTATACGTAAGACCTAAGCAAAATCCAATAGGCCTAGTTTATCAGTATAGATGATAGCGCTCACGATTTCGTTGTCAGTTGATATTGTCATAAATGAATGGACTATGAGTATAACACCGATAAAAGTGAGAAATTGTATAATGCAGTGGGTAAAATTTAAATCCTCATGAAATATTAAATGGTTTAGTACATTAGCCAGGTCCAGGATACGTTGTCAGTTTACTTTACTCTAAAAAATAAGACATCATTTGCAGCTTCAATTCTTCATGAAAAGTTATTGTAATTATGTAATTGCAATGATACAATACAGCGATAATTATTTTTTAAGTTCACTTGCGAGCATATAACCAACGTGTTAGTTGACCCAACATATGGGGTCTAGTTATTATATTTATGGCAATAATGCCGGATTGAACATCATAAATTTATCGTTATTTTTCATTACGATGATGTGATTAGGATGCCTTATGTATATATAAACTTGTTGTAAAACACCTATGTTACTTTTTTCATCGTCAAATTAATAACTTTCATTGCAGTTTTTCATCATCATATTAAAAGAGTACCGACGGTTTTGTTGTTGAAGTTTTTTGCTTCTTTTTTACCCTCTCATAAAAAAAACAAGCAAAATTAACTAAATGTTTAAACAATATGAGCTAAAAAATCGGAAAAAAGGGTCATTGTCTATGGTTGGGAATTCAATATGCTAAGTTTTTTGAGCACTTACAAGATCATGTTTTTTTTAAACAACTTTTTACATTCCCTCAGTTCGATAAAGTCGAATATATTTGCATACTGGCACTGTCTGAGACTTAGTGTGGGATTTCCTTAGTGTGGAAATCTGGCAAGCCCTGTATCTGCCCAGTATCCTTGAGAAGGGAACCCAAACCTCCAGTTCCATGCTGTGTTAGAGATTCCAACCACTGACTCGGCGGTTTTTATCCTTCAAAACAGCTCCTTGAATAAATCTGGTGAAGGAACAGATCATCCATAATACATAAGTCTCTCCATATTGTTTCAAGTCCATGGTTACAATCTGATTAAAATCAGAAACTATTGGTATGCAACTTTAGGTGTGCCCTGGATCTCTTGCAATTTTTACATATATTGCAGTTTTTTTCACACTTTTTCTTTTATTGTTTTTCTCGCATTTTTCTCATTAAAGTTTTTCCTGCTCCTATATGCATGAAGTAGTTGATTTTTCATTCTTTGGGTGGTTGGTTACTTCATGAATCTTTCTTCACCTTCTCATAACTCTCTATATCTACTTCCTTCTTCAAGTAAAATACAGTCCGCGTCTGTAGTCCAAAATGCTCTATCCTCATACAGCTGAAGAAACCATATTGACCTCCTGCAGTATACATACATTCGAACTCACGGTTGTGTCGACGTTGATTGTCACTTATCTATGCATACTTAGATCCATTTTCCATTTCTTCATAGTATCTACCACACAACAATGGCACATTTTCGGCATCCAGCACACACTTCAAGCAAAATCCTTCTGAAAGTATCAGATTTTTTCAGATTCCTTTATTGTTATTGGTATTTCTATAATTTCCTTACTTTCATATATTCTACTTAGGACCAAATCTGAATTTTTGAAAAACACTCCTTTATGCAAATTTTCTTTCTTAATACCATTCTTCTTCAGATATATTTCTAGCCAACTTTTTCCAACTAAGCTACTTGGACAACCAGTATCCAAAATCAGAGCTCCTACTTCGGTAACTTCTTTAGCAAACATTACATCGCTGATATCTACATCAATGATCTCTGATAACTTCTTCCATACTTACAAAATTCACATTCTTCCTTTCGTCGACATTTCTTCAATCTTTTCCAAGATTTTTGCTACATTTTTCTTCGACCATAATCACTCTCCCAAGTCAAGTTACAATTTTGACTGCTGTTTTTTCCTCGATCATTGAAACAGGCCTATTATTAAAGATGATCTTCCATTTGAATATTCCGGCCTACCATTGGAGTATGGTCTAAACTGGACGACTGCTCGAAGATGATCCTGGTCTTGATGGTGTCCGCGAGGGAGCTCTCCTATATGTTCCAGACTGAGTCCCCTCCAAAATCCTGGATTAGAAATCTGATCTACGAAATCTATGAAAATCAGGTCTTTGCTTAAAATATTTTGCCATCTTTGCCATCTACTTCTATTTCGCCATAGTGAACCGAAAGACAATTCTCAGATGATCCTGAAAAAAAAATTTAGTTCTAACTATTTCTATTATTTTCGATTTTTAACTTTCTGTATTCGATCTTCAGAAGATTAAAAACTTCATTGTCTTCTCGCGGTCTCCTATCAGTTCCATCATGTGTCTCCATAGCATCCATCAGTCTTCTTCTTTTTCTCTTCTGCATTAATATTCCCCCATTCATATGCTTTTTCTACCATCATAACACCTAACAAGTATACAAATGTACAGTAACTTCCTCTCTCATACAAATCACAGATCAAGACTTCAAACTTGTCCCAGTAAGTTTCATTAGTGTCCTCTTCTTTTACGGAAAATTCCAAGATTGACCTGAGAACATCAATACACTTCTCTGCTGTGTGAGTTTTTGCATACTTTTGCTTACGAATTTCCAAAACTGCTGCTACATTTTTGTTTAGAGCCTCAGATGTTTTATCACAGAAATAACATAATCTTTGACAATTATTATTTTTCTTCAGGCTCTCTACTAAATCAGTATACTTGGTAAAATTATCATCCTTGTTCGAGGTATTCCAACGCTTCTACTTCTTGAAAAAACTTTTCAAAAGTTTGACCAACCCAGATTGGAGGTGGTTTTTGCTTTAGTAATCTGTGTTGATCTTTTCGCTTCCATCCTTTGGCAATTTCTTCACCAATAGTTTTTCCCATTGTAATGATTGCTGTTAAATCATAAGCACCTTCCTTTACCACACTTGTCGAAATATCTTTATGCATAATTTTGATATGCTGTTCCTTTTCCATCCTGTTCATAAAGAAATTCTTTTTACATATGTCACATTTAATAGCCGTTTTTCTTGTGTCCATACGTGCCACATTTACAGAAAAACATTCCATGTGCAGATAAAGTTTCAATCTTCTATCATATCTGACTTCATCCTGGGTCCATTTCTTATTTGGGTACAATCCTTTTCATCCTTTATGTGGCCAAGCAAAGGTCCTCCACAATTTTTACAATGATGAAAGACAAACTACCATAGGTTTTCTTAATATGACCAAATTTTCAAGTTCACAAATCTCTTTGTTCAAGTCCATGCTTTCCTCTGTACATAACATCCATTTTAATTTAATTTTTCTTAAACACCCAGAGGGATTTTCAGGGTAACCTTCAGCTTAAATTTTCAGAAATGTTTTAATTTTGAAAATTTTAACTTAATTTATCTTTATAAAATTACAAAAAAAATACACGCATACTAGAGGTCTCATAAATTTTCTTGGGTGTAAAACTTCTCACTCAGAATTTCTTGAAGCGTCAACCTATGTCAACCAGCGTCAACTTTTCAATAGAAGAAGTAATACTGGTAATATAAGTAATACCTCTTGTTGTCTTCTTCCTACATGAGGAACCTTACACTCCGCATATCATCTTAGGGGGAGCTTTTTTGGCGGGAAAAGTTCAAGTTCCTTTGTTCTTCTAAACATAGCTGATGGTTGACCCTCCACCCCCCTTGGGGTAATAGGTGTTTTACTCCATGTGTTTTCTGGCATTTTAGACTTTTACAAAAATTTTTCACAAAACTTTCGAACTTGTTAATTACAAGAAAACACTTGTTAATCTCGATGTCTTTCTCTGACTTGTATACCAGGTCCGAGATTCGATGACGTCTCTGCTACCATCTGTTATATCCCAATTGTACTTGGTGGAATAATCAGAGATAATAACCGATGTTTTCTTAAATCTTCTTTATTTGTCTTCAACCGAAGCTACAGTAATCCTCTTAATCCAATAGCTATATACAGACTGGCGAGATAAGTATTTACGTAGCCAGAGGTAAATGTTAACTGCTCTTTGGTAAATGATCACCACCCAATATAACAACATATTTATAAAACTGCTGTACTTTAAACAAGCCCTTTTGTTATTACATTACTAACTAACTATACCAGTATTTTTCAGTTCCCTACTCTCTTGTTCTATCATCAAATTATAAATGTAAGGTATATCAGATTGTCTGTATTCCCTATGATCAAGATCTAACAATGAGCTTTTGACGGGTTCTACGGGGATGAATTACGTACATTTGATTTTTGTGGTAGAAACAATACGAATATCAAGAAAATGGAAGAATTTCAAGCTAATAACTTTGTCCGAACAACTGCTGTGGAGGTAGCGATGAAACCGCCACATAATAATAATAATAATAATAATAATAATAATAATAATAATAATAATATGTGGCGCCGTGGCAACAGAGGAGCTTCGTCCGGCAGCCAGGTATTCAACCCAATTGAAGAAAAAGACGGGTCAGGTACTTGGAGGTCGTCATCCAGCAACTGACCACCACCGACGCAGTAACCAACAGCCTGAGATTGGAGCTACAGAAGCAAACCAAAGGAAGAAATGGACAAGAGAAGAAATAAGGAATATGGAGATGCTACATCAGAAGCAACCCGACGGAGAGAGGATATAGAAGAAGGTTGGTTAACATCTGGAATGAGAGGAATAACACCCCCCAAACAGAGCAGAGCTGGCAGACCAAGTGAGGAACATAAAGAAAAAGAACTGGCTCTCCCTAACAGAAAGAGAAGAACTGGAAAGGGAAATGTCACACGACAACGAATTACACGAAGACGAACTGAGAGACGATGCCACAGAAGACGACAGGGATGATGAGTGTCAAACAACGATACACGAAGAAACACCGACGAAGTAACAGAGAGGACGGAATGGGTAGAAAAGATTAGACATGGATGGAGCCAGATACAGAGAGAACAAAAGATCCCCTCCATGAAAGCCTACAACACCAAGAAAATAAGGGAGAAAAACAAGTGAGGTCAATGAAATAATGGGCATAAATACACACCACTATATCACAGAAAAAATAACTTGGCATATGCAGGAGCAAGATTAGTAGCAGAATGATGGGGATTCGAACACCAACACCACCGTCACAACCAACCAACAGAAAACAAAACAGCAACCTCCTTGGAAAAGGCGCCTGGAAAAGCAATCATGGTGATGAGATCTGACTTGAGTAAACTGAAAGAGATGGCAGAAAAAATTCTAACAAGCAAGAAAACAAGGGAGGAACTCAACGAGAAATACAAAGTACAAGAGAGGGGACTAAACAACACAATAGAAGATGTAAAACAGAGGCTTAAGGCCAAAGCACATAAGATCCAACGGTACATGAACAGGAATAAGGGATACCAACAGAACAAACTATTCGGAACCAACCAGAAAAGACTATACAGCCAACAAAGAGACAACCACCAAGAAATTCCTGAAGCCGAACCAAGTAAGAGACTCTGGGAAAACATATGGAGCAATCCGGTATCACACAACAAACATGCAACACGCTCCAGGAAGTCAAAAGAAGAAGAACCAGGGAGAATAAAACAAAGATTCGCAGAGATCACGACAGACACAGTCAGACACCAACTAAAGAAAATGCCAAACTGGAAAGCCCCAGGTCCCGATGAAGTCCATGGATATTGGCTCAAAAATTTCAAGGCCCTACACCCACGAATAGCAGAACAACTCCAGAATTGTATCTCAAATCACCATGCACCCATATGGATGACCACAGGAAGAACATCCTTAGTACAAAAAGACAAGAGTAAGGGAAATATAGCCAGTAACTACAGGCCTATCACCTGCCTACCGATAATGTGGAAGTTACCAACAGGTATCATCAGTGAAAGGATTTACAATTACCTAGAGGAGACAAACACCATCCAAACAGAAAGGCTGCAGAAGGGAGTGTAGGGGCACAAAAGACCAGCTCCTGATAGACAAAATGGTAATGAAGAACAGTAGGAGAAGGAAAACCAACCTAAGCATGGCATGGATAGAATATAAGAATGCCTTCGACATGATACCACACACATGAATAATAGAATGCCTGAAAATATATGGGGCAGAGGAAAGCACCATCAGCTTCCTCAAAAATGCAATGCGCAAACTGGAATACAATACTTACAAGCTCTGGAAAAAGACTAGCAGAGGTGAATATCAGGAGAGGGATCGTCCAGGGCGACTCACTGTCCCCACTACTGTTCGTAGTAGCCATGATTCCCATGACAAAAGTACTACAGAAGATGGATGCTGGGTACCAACTCAAGAAAAGAGGCAACAGAATCAACCATCTGATGTTCATGGACGACATCAAGTTGTATGGTAAGAGCATCAAGGATTGTATCTGGGGACATCAGGATGGAGTTTGGAATAGAAAAATGCGCCTTAGTCAACATACAAAAAGGCATAGTAACGAGAACTGAAGGGATAAAGCTACCAGATGGGAGCAACATCAAACACATAGATGAGACGGGATACAAATACCTGGGAATAATGGAAGGAGGGATATAAAAACACCAAGAGAGAAGAACACGATCAGGAAAGAATATAGCAGAGACTCAAGGCGATACTCAAATCAAAAAACTCAACGCCGGAAATATGATAAAAGCCATAAACACATGGGCAGTGCCAGTAATCAGATACAGCGCAGGAATAGTGGAATGGACGAAGGCAGAAACTCCGCAGCATAGATCAGAAAACCAGGAAACATATGACAATACACAAAGCACTACACCCAAGAGCAAATACGGACAGACTATAGTAACACGAAAGGAAGGAGGAGGACTATTAGTATAGAGGACTGCGTCAACATCGAGAACAGAGCACTGGGGGCAATATCTGAAAACCAGTGAAGACAAGTGGCTCAAGATTGCATGGGAAGAAGGACTAATAACAGTAGATGAAGACCCAAAAATATACAGAGACAGGAGAATGACAGACAGATCAGAGGGACTGGCACAACAAACCAATGCACGGACAATACATGAGACAGACTAAGAACTAGCCAGCGATGACACATGGCAATGGCTACAGCGGGGAGAGCTCAAGAAGGAAACTGGAGGAATGATAACAGCGGCACAAGATCAGGCCCTAAGAACCAGATATGTTCAAAGAACGATAGACGGAAATAACATCTCTCCCATATGTAGGAAGTGCAATACGAAAAAGGAAACCATAAACCACATAGCAAGCGAATGCCTGGCACTTGCACAGACCAGCACAAAAGAGGCATGATTCAGTGGTAAAAGCCCTCCACTGGAGCTTGTGCAAGAAAACATCAGCACCTTGCAGTAATAAGTGTACGAGCACCACCTGAGGGTGTATAGAAAACGTCAGGCAAAGATCCTCTGGGACTATGGTATCAGAAACGGATAAGGTGATACATGCAAATAGACCAGACGTGACGTTCATTGACAAAGTCAAGAAGAAAGTATCACTCATTGATGTCGCAATACCATGGGACACCCGAGTTGAAGAGAAAGAGAGGGAAAAAATGGATAATTATCAAGATCTGAAAACAGAAATAAGAAGGATATGGGATATGCCAGTGGAAATCGTACCCATAATCATGGGAGCACTAGGCACGATCCCAAGATCCTTGAAAAGGAATCTAGAAAAACTAGAGGCTGAAGTAGCTCCAGGACTCATGCAGAAGAGTGGATCCTAGAAAAGGCGCACATAGTAAGAAAAGATGGACTCCTAAGGAGGCAGGATGCAACCCGGCAACCCCACACTATATAGATACCACCCAGTCGAATTGGAGGACTGTGATAGAGCAAAAATAATAATAATAATAATAATAATAATAATAATAATAATAATAATAATAATAATAAAATCTTTTACAATGATACTTCAGTCAAGGGGATGAGGACAAATCCTGTTCGCCATCATTGATATTGCTGAAGCCTAGGTTGAGTACTAACATCAATTAGTTATCATGTCATCGGCAAGAGGGCAGAGCCACAGTCAAGAGAAGCTTTCTCTTCACTATGGGACGAGCCTCATGACGTCATAGGTTAACGTCACTATTACATTCGAAACTCTTACCTGCAATTTTGATGGCTTGCGAAAATTATCCGATGCCTTGATAAAAAGATGTTGCCGAAAAACCGTGTTTTATCGGCTCTGACTCTCTTAGTAAGTAGAGTGGTCTGGCTGCATAGAGTGATTATGTAGTTTTTGGGGGATTTCGGTGGATATGGTATTTTCATATGGTAAGTCTTCAAACAGCTTTCCTGGAAATTTATTGGGAAAAGTTGTTGTCTTGAATGATCCTAGGCCAAAGAAATCAATGTTTTATTAGTATCATGATTATTCTAGACGTTATTTCATTATTATTATTATTATTATTTTTCTATCACAGTCCTCCAATTCGACTGGGTGGTATGTATAGTGTGGGGTTCCGGGTTACATCCTGCTTCCTTATGAGTCCATCACTTTTCTGACTGTGTGCGTCGTTTCTAGGATCACACTCATCTGCAAGAGTCCTGGAGCTACTTCAGCCTCTAGTTTTTCTTTTATTATTATTATTATTATTATTATTATTATTATTATTATTATTATTATCATTGTTGTATAAGATGCAGAGTTTTACTTTTAGCATTATTGTTATTATGTTATATTATTAGTATTTTTTTTTTTTTTTTTTTTTTGCTCCATCACAGTCTCCAATTTGACTGGGTGGTAACTTATAGTGTGGGGGTTCCGGGTTGCATCCTGCTTCCTTAAGAGTCCATCACTTTTCTTACTATGTGCGCCGTTTCTAGGATCACACTCTTCTGCATGAGTCCTGGAGCTACTTCAGCCTCTAGTTTTTCTAGATTCCTTTACAGGGATCTTGGGAATTTCTACTGGCATATCCCATATCCTTCTTATTTCTATTTTCAGATCTTGATACTTATCCATTTTTCCCTCGGCTCTTTCTCTTCAACTCGGGTGTCCCATGGTATTGCGACATCAATGAGTGATACTTTCTTCTTTTCTATCACTCCCTCAGGTTGGTGCTCGTACCACATATTACTGCAAGGTAGCTGATGTTTCGTACACAGGCTCCAGTGGAGGGCTTTTGCCACTGAATCATGCCTCTTTTTGTACTGGTTCTGTGCAAGTGCCGGACATTTGCTTGCTATGTGGTTTATGGTTTCATTTTTCGTATTGCACTTCCTACATATGGGAGAGATGTTATTTCCGTCTATCGTCCTTTGAACATATCTGGTTCTTAGGGCCTGAGCTTGTGCCGCTCTTATCATTCCTTCAGTTTCCTTCTTTGCTTAGCTCTCCCCTCTGTAGCCATTGCCATGTTTTCATCGCTGGCTAGTTCTTTAGTCTGTCTCATGTTTGTTGTGCTAGTCCTCTGTTCTGTTTGTCATTCTCCTGTCTCTGTATATTTCTGGGTCTTTGTCTACTTTTATTAGTCCTTCTTCTCATGCACTCTTTAGCCACTCGTCTTCATTGGTTTTCAGGTATTGCCCCAGTACTCTGTTCTCAATGTTGATGCAGTTCTCTATACTTAGTAGTCCTCTCCCTCCTTCCTTTCGTGTTATGTATAGTCTGTCCGTATTTGTTCTTGGGTGTAGTGTTTTGTGTATTGTCATATGTTTCCTGATTTTTTTATCTATGCTGCAGAGTTCTGCCTTCATCCATTCTACTATTCCTGCACCGTGTCTGATTACTGGCACTGCCCATGTGTTTATGGCTTTTATCATATTTCCGGCATTGAGTTTTGACTTGAGTATTGCCTTGAGTCTGTATATATTCTTTCCTGATCGTGTCCTTCATCTCTTGGTGTTTTATATCCCCTGCTTCCATTATTCCCAGGTATTTGTATCCCGTCTCACCTATGTGTTTGATGTTGCTCCCATCTGGTAGCTTTATCCCTTCAGTTCTCGTTACTAAGGCGCATTTTTCTATTCCAAACTCCATCCTGATGTCCCCAGATACAATCCTTACAGTCTGGATTAGGGTATCTATTTCCTTGATGCTCTTACCATACAGCTTAATGTCGTCCATGAACATCAGATGGTTGATTCTGTTGCCTCTTTTCTTGAGTTGGTACCCAGCATCCATCTTCTGTAGTACTTTTGTCATGGGAATCATGGCTACTATGAAGAGTAGTGGGGACAGTGAGTCGCCCTGGAAGATCCCTCTCCTGATATTAACCTCTGCTATTCTTATTCTAGAGCTTGTAAGTATTGTATTCCTCTGCCCCATATATTTTCTGGCATTCTATTAGCCATGTGTGTGGTATCATGTCGAAGGCTTTCTCATAGTCTATCCATGCCATGCTTAGGTTGGTTTTCCTTCTCCTACTGTTCCTCATTACCATTTTGTCTATCAGGAGCTGGTCTTTTGTTGCCCCTACAGTTCCTTCTGCAGCCTTTCTGTTGGTGGGGGATGGTGTTTGTCTCCTCTAGTAGTTGTATAGCCTTTCACTGATGATACCTGTTAGTAACTTCCACATTATTGGTAGGCAGGTGTAGCCTGTGGTTACTGCTATATTTCTCTTACTCTTGTCTTTTTGTATTAAGGATGTTCCTCCTGTGGTCATCCATTTGGGTGCATGGTGATTTGAGATACAATGCTTGAGTTGTTCTGCTTATTCGTGGGTGTAGGGCCTTGAAGTTTTTTGAGCCAGTATCCATGGACTTCATCGGGACCTGGGCTTTCCAGTTTGGCATTTTTTTCTTTAGTTGGTGTCTGACTGTGTCTGTCGTGATCTCTGTGAATCTTTGTTTTTATTCTCCCTGTTTCTTCTTCTTTGACTTCCTGGAGCCGTGTTTGCATGTTTGTTGTGTGATACCGGATTGCTCCATATGTTTTTCCCAGAGTCTCTTAACATGGTTGGCTTCAGGAATTTCTTGTGGTTGTCTTCCCCTCTTAGTTGGCTGATAGTCTTTTCTGGTTGGTTCCGAATAGTTTTTTTGTTCTGTTGGTATCCCTTATTCCTGTTCATGTACCGTTGGATCTTATGTGCTTGGCCTTAAGCCTCGTTTTTTAACATCTTCTATTGTGTTGTTTAGTCCACCCTCTCAGTCTACTTTGTATTTCTCATTGAGTCCCTCCCTTGTTTTCTTGCTTATTAGCCTTTTTCTGCCATCTCTTTCAGTTTACTCAAGTCAGATCTCATCGCCATGATTTGCTTTTCCAGGCGCCTTTTCCAAGGAGGTTGCTGTTTTGGTTTCTGTTGGGTTGGTTGTGCTGGTGGTGTTGGTGTTCGAATCCCCATCAGTTCTGCTACTAATCTTGCTCCTGCATATGCCAAGTTATTTGTTGCTGTGATACTGGTGGTGTGTATTATGCCCATTATTTCATTGACCTCACTTGTTTTCTCCCTTAATTTCTTGGTGTTGTAGGCTTTCATGGAGGGGATCTTTGTTCTCTCTGTATCTGGCTCCATCTATTTGTCGATCTTTTCTACCCATTCCGTCCTCTCTGTTACTTCGTCGGTGTTTCTTCGTATGTCGTTGTTTGATACCTCATCATCCCTGTCGTCTTCTGTGGCATCGTCTCTCAGTTCGTCTTCGTATAATTCATCGTCGTGTGACATTTCCCTTTCTAGTTCTTCTCTTTCTATTGGGCAGAGCCAGTTCTTTTTCTTTATGTTCCTCACTTGGTCTGCCAGCCTCTGCTCTGTTTGGGGGGTATTATTCCTCTCATTCCAGATGCTGATCAACCTTCTTCTACATCCTCTCTCCGTCGGGTTGCTTCTGATGCAGCATCTCCATATTTCCTTATTTTCTTCTCTTGTCCATTTCTTCCTTTGGTTTGCTTCTGTAGCTCCAATCTCAGGCTGTTGGTTACTGTCGTTGTGGTGGTCAGTTGCTGGATGACGACCTCCAAGTACCTGACCGTCTTCCCCTTCAATTGGGTTGAATACCTGGCTGCCGGACAAGGCTCCTCTGTTGCCAGAGGTTCCATTTACGTCGTTGTCGTTTATTCCTTCATTTCTTAACATCATTGCTGAGGTTTGCTATTCAACCCATAGCTGGACCCTACCCCATCAGGGATAGGCACTCATTTACAGCTGAGTAAACTGAGGAAATTATGGTAAAGATCCTTTCCTAAGGAATCAACGCCGAGGAGAGCGGTCACCCATCCAACGACCGACCAGCCCCAATGTTGCTTAACCAGTCCATTGACGACCTAACCCACTCTGCCACGGCGCCACATATTATTATTATTATTATTATTATTATTATTATTATTATTATTATTATTATTATTATTAAAAACGGAGTCACAGATCAGACAAACTGCTTTCTGTATTTCTATCAAAACGTGGGCGGACGAGATCAATGTTAAGCCATTAAGTGGATTAATCTAAAAGGAAATTACACACGTAAATAAATTGTATATTTTTAGAAAGACGTTTTAGCTTTGTTGAATTATTTTAATTCATTCAAAAACACAGAATGCTGATAAACATAAAATGGAAGAACAAGAAAAGAGAAGCAAAAATTTGGGACCAGATTTTCAACTGGAATAATCCCAGGCCTCTCTCTCTCTCTCTCTCTCTCTCTCTCTCTCTCTCTCTGTCTCTGTATTATTTGTGAATAAATTGGAATGGCAAGGATAGAGCAGGAAGGATTAAGCATAAAAGTTTTCATTCGGATTATCCCCTAATCTCTCTCTCTCTCTCTCTCTCTCTCTCTCTCTCTCTCTCTCTCTCTCTCTCTCTCTCTAAATGTTAATAGAGCTAAAATGGAAGAACAAGTAAAGAGAAGAAAGGAATAACTAAACAAATAAGTTTTAATTCGAGTTAACCCCCGGTCTCTCTCTCTCTCTCTCTCTCTCTCTCTCTCTCTCTCTCTCTCTCTCTCATTTTCAAGTTCGAAAATTTCTTTCATAAATATGTAAACCAATTTGCTCAGAGATCTCCCTTGGAAGGCGCCTGTTAAGGAAAGGCTTTGTTTAACATGAAACGGAATCAATTTTGCAAAATCCCGTCGATTATATTTTTCGAAGATTTTTCAGTTTCAGAGAAAATTCTTTTAAAAAAATCGCTGGTTTTATTTTCTTGGGCCAACTTTTAAGAACCTGTGTAACGTGTAGTGGAAAGATTGTATGTTTCAAGTGATCACCAAGGTATATCAGAGTTTTACATTATTATTATTATTATTATTATTATTATTATTATTATTATTATTATTATGAGACGGAGAAGAGAGAGAGAGATGAGGAGAGGAGCAGACGCCCCTGAGCAGAGGAATCCAGAATGAGTCATTTGGGTATTTTTTGCCAACTAGGCTTAAGATCCAATTTGTACGCATTTTGTATAATATATTCAATTTGACAAATACCACATTTTTTTACATGAATCCCCCATTTGGCGTTTTAATAGTAAATTTGAGTACAGAAGAAAAATCATTCGTAAGAAGAATAGAGAAAATTCAAAACGAAATAAACTTGGCTTGAAATAGCCATTATTTTCAATAAACGTGTATATTATTATTATATTATTATCATTATTATTATTATTATTATTATTATTATTATTGATTATTATTATTATTATTTATT
>NC_087205.1:37224824-37249824 GCF_015104395.2 Macrobrachium nipponense
GCATTAATGTCGTTAAATGGCTCTCTCTCTCTCTCTCTCTCTCTCTCTCTCTCTCTCTCTCCTCTCTCTCTCTCTCTCTCTTGTCGGTGACTTTCATTTAACGGAACAGGGATTTGATTGGTTCATTACTTTGTCAGTTACTTTGCACACTGATACGAATAATAAAGTATCTTTCTTTATATTATGTTACTGCAAAGATGCAATTTGTATGTCAGTGCGTTATGGCTACTGATAAATGCTCTAATGATCCTGTGTCTTCCAATAAAAGAGTAGAAAGTAGGAACTTGTCAGTTTCCTTTTTATTATGTCCATTGGCAGGATCGAAATTCCGAAGCAACATTACCGGGCAGTACTTCTTCAACGTTATTTTGTGCACTGGCAGTCCCGATGGATTTAAGTTATTCAAAAAATCTTGCGGATATTAATGATAATTTTCATCTTCTATTGTGGCCGAGCTGAAATATTCGGGACTTTCTCCGGGGAAGTTGTACAGAAAACATGTATAAAAAACTTTAAGTAATAAGTCTACGGGACTAGTCAGCCTCGTTTCACGGCCAGAAACAGCTCTGTTTCAGCGAATCCCTTCTCACCCCCACCCCCTACAAAGGAGGGGGTTAGGTTGGATGAAACCCCATTACAAACCATCTTAGGGATCCCCACCATAACCCTGCCAAGTTTCATGCCCATCTGACCAGCCGTTTGGCCGTGATTGAATGACAGACAGACATTACGCCCATTATAGTATGATAAGATAGAAATGAAAATATCTGAAGGCTTAGGTGGCTGAAATAACGTGGAAATGAAAATGTGCAAGGGATGATTGGAAACGGAGAGAATAACATGGAAATTAGAATGGTTGAATGGTGACCGGAAGTGAGAGAATGAGGTGGAAATTAAAATGGCAAAGTAATGGTTGGAGACGGAGACACTAAAATTGACATTAGAAATTCAATGAAATAGTTATGAGGTGAGAAATGATAGATTGAAACTCTTGGGAGAAAACGAAGCAATGGAAAATAGAATGGAAAAGTCATCTTTTGGGAGTTGATAAGATACAATAAATCAAAATTTCTGAAACTGGCTGTAATTACAGATGGAAAACATCATAAATATCAGTTTTTTAGAATTCGTTTCAGGTTGGAAAAATAACTTAAGGGAAATTTAACTATCGAAAATACGACTAAAGAGTAAAATTATAATTAAGATAATCCACGCTATATAATCTAGTAGAAATCGTCCGATAGATATACTATATATGCCTTATGACTACTCATCGAATTGTGAAGTTGGATATCGTAACAAAATATGAAATGAGCAGTTACTTTAATTATACACACACACACACACACACATATATATATATATATATATATATATATATATATATATATATATATATATATATATATATATATATATATCTATATATGTACATATATAGATATATATATATATATAAGCCATTCTAGAGGGCTTATAAACAACTTTCCCAAGAATATCTGAACATCTCAGAAGACGCCATGAGGTCGTTAACGGTCATTCTCTCTCAGATGAAGAAAGCGTCACCTACCCCCACATCCCCCAAAAAAGTCCGTTGGGCATGGGCGTCCCTTATAGGGGCACTCATTGGCCAATAGACCTAAGGACAGGTGCCAGACCCAATCATGGCCTAGAAGCAATATATCGGGGGTTTCTGGGGGGTATTGAGGAGAGAGGTAACCAAGCCGTCTCCTTGAGGGTCAGTTAGTCAAGCGTCGGTCAAGAGAAGGGAAAGACGCACTTTCCCCTCGTGCCCTCTGCCGGTTTCCGCTCGGTCTCAATTCCGCCGGTACTATAGATATTAAGTTCATTTCACTCGGGCCCTTGTGTAAATTCATTAGAATATAAGACCGGTGTTAAATTAATCACTGAGCGTTTGATTTCTGCATGACCCACAGTAACTTAAGAATCCCACGCGACCCAGGTCGGGGTCATAATTTTGGTGTCAGGTGTGTGGGGTACACCTCGAAGCGCTAATTAACGTTAAATATAGCGATTGTGGGTCTTGCGAGGTGCAGATTCGGTGACTAATTGTTCAGTGTCTTTATGATCGGAAAATACACGACGGAGCGGTCACATGAAACAACAACACAAAAGGGCCGCGGTTGAAGTGATACGTTAATTAACTCAAAACTGAGCTTGCCTTCACGTAACTAATGCCAAAGTAACGAGCGGTAGATAGCGAAGAAAGTCGGCGTGCGATATTGCCGGGCGCGAGACATCGTGAAGCGGGCGAATACACGCACACACATGCTGTGCATAAAACGGCCAACAGATTAGAAAAACTGTATGCAGTGTATAAGCGAGGGAAAGACAGAAAGGACGAGTGTCGTATTACTGGAGAGAAGATTTGCACTCCCCAAATCAAAACCAGCCAGACGCTGGTTACGATAGCAAGCGGAAAGAGGCGATCATCAGCACAGTGATCAGCAGTGCCTTCGCAGACCATCGGCGATGACAAAGAACGGAGCAAAGATGGCGGACAGCAATGAGCGCCCGCCAAAAGTCTTTCCCGCCAAAGGGAAAGAAGAGTGCCTGGAGTCAGCTGTGTGCGCCCAAGAGAACAGGGGAAACCCTGTTGGGCAGCGGGAGGGATACCAGTTCTCCCCCCCGAAGAGTAGCAGAGTGAGACTGTCGGAGTAGGGGACTCCCCCTACAGGACAGCACACCCCCCTCAAGAGCGGGAATGGGTCGGAAGGAGATGGGCACTTTCCTCCTTCCCCTAGCCCCTCTAGACGTTGAGGAGACGGTATTCACCTTCAGGATGAATGGGGGAGTGTGAGCTGTAAGCTTCGTCTGGTATAGACCAAGCTGTTAGAAGTAAGAAAAGCTGACAGCCGTCGGATGGCGGTTGACGACAGCAAGGGAGTGTAGCAAGACACTCCTCCCCTCCCCTCAAGAGGAAGGGGAAGGCGACGTGGAGAGAGTAAGGAGGGTCAGCTGGGATCCTTCCTTGGCACAAGGGACACGAGGAGAGTAATTATTGACCAGCGTGAATAATTGTCAGTGAGGGTCTTTGTGAAGAATTTAAACAGTGAGTGTGAAAATTTGGGTAACCCACCTTGAAAAAAATTTTTTTTTGTTTGTTTTGTTTTATTCACTGTAGTTTAAACTTTTTTTTTTAAGTATATTATCAAAAGGCTTTGTGATTAGTTTATTGTCTGTTCTGTGTTATTAGAATATGTCCTTTTGATTTGAATTTTTAAGTTATTCAAGTAATTTGTCTGAGAAGTTTTGTTTTTATCAGGAATAACGTAAAAAAAATCAACTAGTGATTTGTCAATTTCTTTTCTTAATCAGATTTGTGGTAACTGAACCCTTTTGTGATTTATCTGTGATTGCAGTTTGAGTAATTTAATTACGAATTGTTCTTATTAGAGTCAATGAATAGTAACCAATTCACTGATATTGCTTGCTTAATGTTTTGTGGAAACTGTAGATGGATTTTCTTTTATTTTGTTCATTTTTGTTGTCGGTTTTCAAGTCCTCCACCTTGAGGGTAGGAGACCAAACCCGCCCCCCCTAGAGCCTCTCCTCAATAGCCCGTGGTTGTCTGAGAACACCACCAATAGTGTTTAATGTTAAATTTATTGTTATTAGTAGTAGTTACCTGGGTGTTGACCTCTTTGAGATTCTCGTAGTTAAACCAGATTGTTATTTTTTTTTCAAGCACTAATGATACGAGTCCATTTAAGATCACTGATCAATGCCCCGGGTTAGGTAAAGAGAGAGAAAAAAAAAAATTAAAAAAAAAAAAAAAATGGAAAAATAAATGAATAAATGAGTAAACAAATAAAAAAATAAATAAAATAAAATAAAATAACGATAATTTTAGTTAAGTAATAATACAGAAGCTAATGCCATTACCAAGGATAATGCCTATCCATTGCCCTCGATCGAAGTGCTTTTACTTAAGGTAAAGGAGAGTAAGTTTTTCGCCACATTGGATCTCAAGGCTTGCCTTGATAATGAGAGTAAGGAGAAAACGGCCTATATAGCAAATAATCGGCTATATGAATATAATTTTCTTCCCTTTGAATTTAAAAATGTTACAGCTCATTTTTCACGAGTAATGATACGCTTTTTAGCCTCTATAATTAGCATTGGAGTTTCTGTATATTTAGATGATGTCATTGTAGTTGGCGCTACTGTAGAGGAGCATAAAGGTAACCTGATACAGGTTCTGGAAGCATTAAGACGTCATGGGATTAAAAAATAAATTTAGAAAAATGTAAGTTTTTCCAGGCCGAAGTAGAATTTTTGGGGCACCTAGTAACTCCTGAAGGCCTTAAGCCTTGTGCCAATAAAGTTGTAGCAATTAAAGAATTTCCACGACCAAAACATGCGAAAGATGTAGCCAGCTTCTACGGACTCGCGGGTTACTATCGGAAGTTCATTAGGAACTTTGACGGATAGCGAGACCGTTAGATGCATTAAGGAAGCAACCTGATTTCCAATGGGGTGAGAAAGAGGAAGAAGCTTTTCAGAAATTAAAAGATGCCCTAATGAGCGACGAACTCTTGGCTTATCCGAGGTTCGATCGTCCTTTTTTTGTGACCACAGTCGCAAGTGATATTGCGATAGGATGAGTAATCTCCCAGATTGACGATGAAGGTAATGAAAGACCAGTTTGTTTTGCATCACGAGCATTAAAAGGGGCAGAGAATAATTATAGTACCTTCGATCGAGAGGCTTTGGTGGTCTTATGGTTGCTGGAGAGACACCATTATTTTTTTTTGTTGGGACATAAAATAGATTTTCACAGATCATCAACCATTAATGTACCAGCTGAAGAAGAGCGAGATTACAAATCGCCAAACTCGTTAGATCGAGCGAATTTTAGAGTTTGACATCATAAAAATTGAATATGTCCCAGGGTAAGGTAATAGGATGGCGGATGCTCTCTCCAGGAACATCATAAGAGTAACAACTCCTGCTACAGGGCGCGGGGAGGAGCGACAAAAGAAACCTCGTGACGTTGGTGGCACAGGCACTGCAGGCATAGTGCCAGCAACGTCGCGACGGTACCGAACAATGACAGTCAATCAAACGTAAGCGCGACGCGCAGAAAGCGGGAAATTCGCAAGCACTCTCAGAGGAATGGGAGTGCCCGAGGCGGTAGCTGGTTAAATGCAGGTGGAACTCCGTCCGGGGGATTCCAGAATAAATGGCCGGAGAATGAAAGTGTGGTTGATTTTTGTAGTTGGAGTGTGCGAGAATTGGTTGAAAGTCAGGTGTCTGAAGCTTGGATTAGTCAGATTAAGGCTTGTGTGGATGGTGAGAGTAACGAGTTCCCGAATTTTGTGCATTTATCAAAAAACGTGTTTTCATTGTGAAAGACGTCATGTTAAGTAAATAGGAAAAGGGCCGCTAATATCCGAGCCCAAGTCGTTCTTCCTCGAGCCTTAGTAGAGACAGATATACACATAGATCATGTTAGCACTTAAGCTGGACATGTAGGCATAGAAAGCTCTTTTAGAAGAGCCCGTGAACATTTCTTTTGGGGATGGCTTGCTTTGAGACATAACTGGATTTGTAAGTAACTATCGTGTGTTTAATACGATGGAAAAGCAACCTGTTAAGTATTTTTTTTATTGAAAGAGCCATCCATTTTATTATGTAAATCCTTACGCCAGGCATACTGGCATAGAAAAGTCCCTTATTAGGGCACTCGAAGTGGTACTTGTTAAATTCTATCGTGAGCATTAAATGTGGTGAGACCACTCCCTGCGGCGCCAGGGTAATACAAGTATTATTGTGTTCGTGGGTGCGTATACACGCTCCCACCCATGGATAGGATGGTGGATATAACCTGCCTGTTGGGATCATATCATGTGAAAGAAATTAATCGAAATACTGGCGTATTCCACTTAAATGTACTAGAAGCACAAAGCGAGGAAACACCGTCGCAGCCAGTATACGTCAAGACGTTTGGTTTACCACACCAACCAACCAGTATCCCGTACCCGAGGTTGGCCGGGTACCTGGGAGACGAGCCAGTGGGAAATATCGGTGCGCAAGTGGGCGCCCGGCCGAGAGCACAAGACCGAGCTCCCGAGCCTATGTCATAAGTAAATGCTATTTCAAAGTAAATGAAAGGGGTCAGTGAACAGAGTTTGTAAATGCCAACCCACGTCTTTGCCTAGGATCCAGAATCATACCAGTGTTATTTTTTTTAAATCTTATTTCTTGATATCTCGATCAGATTGTAATGTGTCACGAATTTATGTTGTTTGATATAACTTGTCCAAATTATTTTCATAACAAATGTTATTACCTGTGGATCATATTCTTGTGTGTAATTTTGTTTTGTTGTGCTTGCGTTGCTTATGTACGGCTTTTTATTATTTTGATTTATTGTTTTTTTTATGTGTTAAATTTGTCGCAACACCGATTCCATCCTATTTTATCTTTCATAAATTACACTAATGCTTGTAAAGCTTTTTTTGATTTTCACAGATGATGAAATTTTTGTTGTTTGTGCCTGAATTTCCAAATATTTATTTCTATGGTTCTTTAGTTTTTATTTTTATGTTTCTTATGTGGTTGTCTAAATGTAAATTATTGTTTCAAGAGGATTCTTTTATTTTCGTGAAACTCCATTGCATTATTTTTGTTGTGTATGTTTAAATTATGTTTTTGTTATTTTGAAGAAATTTAATAGATTAACGTGATACAATGTCATTAAAAATGGATGCCATGTGTCGTGATTGCCAAGGGCAGTGGCTGAATGTGTAAAATTTTCTGTCTTTTTGTTTTCACCATTTTGTTTTGAGTATGAACCTGAACTTATTGAATGATTTCTTTTTTTTGGTTTTGATCTGTTCCAGGAAAGAGTGATTGTTCTTAATTTTTTTATAAAGATCTTATGTTGTTGTAAGACGTGTTCAATTTACTTGTAACCTTTAGTTTGTACACACGTCAAATGGCCCCCTTTAAGATAGTTAATTTGAATTTAGATAAATCAGTACCTTGAGAAAAGAGACTCGAGATGGGACAAGGCAGAGACTATAGCTTTGCGAGGACGCAAAGGAGTTTGGGGAGGGAGTGATAAGCCATTCTAGAGGGCTTATAAACAACTTTCCCAAGAATATCTGAACATCTCAGAAGACGCCATGAGGTCGTTAACGGTCATTCTCTCTCAGATGAAGAAAGCGTCACCTACCCCCAACATCCCCCAAAAAGTCCGTTGGGCATGGGCGTCCCTTATAGGGGCACTCATTGGCCAATAGACCTAAGGACAGGTGCCAGACCCAATCATGGCCTAGAAGCAATATATCGGGGTTTCTGGGGGTATTGAGGAGAGAGGTAACCAAGCCGTCTCCTTGAGGGTCAGTTAGTCAAGCGTCGGTCAAGAGAAGGGAAAGACGCACTTTCCCCTCGTGCCCTCTGCCGGTTTCCGCTCGGTCTCAATTCCGCCGGTACTATAGATATTAAGTTCATTTCACTCGGGCCCTTGTGTAAATTCATTAGAATATAAGACCGGTGTTAAATTAATCACTGAGCGTTTGATTTCTGCATGACCCACAGTAACTTAAGAATCCCATGCGACCCAGGTCGGGGTCATATATATATATATATATATAATATTATAATATATATAGATTAATATATATAATAATCTATATATATAATATAATAATATTATTATAAATATATAATAATATAATATATGATATAATCTTTAATATATGTTACATATATAGATATATACTATATATATATATATATATATATATATTATATATCATATACTATATTATATAATATAGTATATATAGTATATATATATATATATATTATATATATATTATATATATATATATTATATATATATATATATTATATTATTATTAATATAGGATATCCATATAATATGTACATTATATTAGATATAAATTATAATATTATATTAATAGATACTATACATATATATATATATGTATATATATATATATATATATATATATATATATATAGTATATATATATATATATATATATATATATATACAGGTACTCCTCGTTTAACGACGTACTCGTTTTACAACAACTCAGAGTTACGATGACAATATGTAGAGAGAGAGAAGAAAAAACATAAAATGAAAATAAAAACATTGCCAATGGTGGCCAAGAGAAAGGCTATTCAGTGCCAATAACCTAGCCTAGCCTAGGTTTTGAAAACCTTGAAATCTATGTATATGGCTAAAACATTAAGTAAGGCTTTAATATACTTTGTAAAGAAAAGCTATGCAGCTGACCCTCTTAGAGTTGGCATTCTAAGCTCTGGGAACTCCACTGGCTGGCTTGATTCAGCCACCATTAGTTTGTTGCAAGGCCGAACGGGTGACGCCATGTTTGTTTACAACTTCAAGACAGCAAAAATTATGCCATATCTCCTTTGTTTTAGTGAGAATAATTCTTAGTAATGAAAAGAAATTGTGTGAATTCTTAGTTATGAAAAGAAAAGGTGTGAAGTCAAATGTGTTTTTTATAATAACATGAAAATAAATATATTTTGTTAAATATTCCACTTGAGAAGTTTCTACCAAGTCAACCTTTTTAATCAAAACAATGAGACATTTGGCATGCACGAATTCCTTACTCTTAGTATGCTTGAAAGACTTTCATGTAATACAGTTTGATAATTTTTTATACAACTGTGTATACATAAGTATTCGATATGTCACCCATGAGATCAGATTGTACTAGAGTTAGAAAGTGCAAGTATAAATCTTTGTCAATGCTAGAAAATGCTTATCCCGTAGCGAATTGTTTAGTGTTCACTTTCCTCAATAGATGGTGTTGTGCTTTGTTTACGTTTTTACGGCGACATTCAAATGCCCCGTGATCCACGAAATTCATTCATTATGTTTTTCATCTCACTACCCTCTACAAAAAAATTACGGAGAAACTAATAGCGATAATTATGAAATACAAAATTTAAAATATGTAAGTCACTGCTAAGAAATGTGCAGATTCTGAGAAATGTTTAGTACTATATTGACTTACCCTAGTACTGTATTGACTTACTAGTAGGCTAACTCGGGAATGTAGGCTAAATATGTTAAATAAAGTATACTATTTTAAAGAAAATTATACATTATGAAGTTATAAAATAATGAAGTTAAAATATATGAGTAATAAAATGATAAAAAAAGCATTGTCAGAACTTCGCCAAGTAGTAGGCTATGTCGGAAACTAGTTCTGTGTATGATATACGACTGAAAATTAATGCTATTAGTCGAAATAAAGAGAATAACGTGTTTAACGACGAATTTGTTTAATGGCGTGGTTGCTGGAACAGAACCCCGTCGTTAAACGAGGAGTACCTGTATACATATATATATATATATATATATATATATATATATATATATATATATATATATATATATTATATATATATATATATATATATATATATATATATATATATATATATATATATATATATATATATATATATATATATATATATGTATGTATGTATGTATGTATATATATATATATATATATATATATATATATATATATATATATATATATATATATATATATATATATACCTTCTCCTTTTGCAGTAAACCTCCCCCAATCACCACACCGACGGGACCTTCTGTAGGAGGGGGATCCTTGTCCCCGGTGTCCTCCCCCGTAGGATCCAAACAAGTGGATGGAGGATCCGTCCCTATGCCCACGAGGCCCCACAGGGCCCCAGGGTCATCATGCAGAGTCTGTGTCAAGGTCAGTCTTGAACGAATATGTATCTGTAGAATGGGGTATCTTAATGCAACCAAATTTTTTATCAAATATAATTTATATTAAATGAATTCAAAGCAGGTTTTTAAATAGTAGAATTTATGCTTTATATTAACAATAAAAAAGCAATGGGATGAATTATTAAAACAAAACTTTTGAGACGATTTCAATTAAAAAAAAACATCATGACATATAATCCCAGATTATCTTAACAAACATCAAAATTTTATTTTCTTAACCTGAGGTAATTTACGATTATGTCTCCTTCTTCTTCTTCTTCCACAGACGCTGGGAGAGAGCGAGTTCTACAAGATCTGCTCGGAATGCGGCAACAAAGTGTGTGAAGATTGTGCCTCTTATTCCACGCACGGAACCGAAACTGAAGAGGTAGGGTTATCATTTTTTTTTTTTTTCTATATGACACTTGGCACATTTCTGCAGCAATGTTTTTATTCCGTTTATTAACTCATTTATTTATTTACTTGTTTTTGTATTTATATATTTATTTACTTATTTATTGATTTCAAATCCTGCAAACAAAGTAGTTTCATTTTTTCCAAAAGAATTTAAATGGCAGGATTTCAAAGACATTCAATACAGATTGTGTTACACTACACGTATTCATCTTTATATAATTACATTACTTCTTTGTATATAAGTATGCATGTTAATGTGTATGTTTGCGCATCCATACATATACGAATGTAATAAACATTATTATATGTATATATATGTGTGTGTGTACGTGTGTGTGTCTGTGTCTGTGTTTGGTTTTGTGTATAAACACATGCGCACTTATAGTGAGATCCTCAATATTAAACAGAATTTCATGAAGAAATATCACAATAGTAAATCATCTCTCTCTCTCTCTCTCTCTCTCTCTCTCTCTCTCTCTCTCTCTCTCTCTCTCTCTCTCTAAACAATTTACTCTACTTTTGTTTGCCGTAACTTTTCTCTGTCCCTCAGGAGGATAATAACGTTGGACTTGTGACTGTATTATGTACACAATCACAGTAGTTCCGATGTTATATGGTTGCCTTTGTTTAATGGTTTGTTTTTAATTTTGTTTTTCTTCTTTTTTTCTTTGCCTAATGCTCCAGGAGTTTTTAGATTATTTAAGTATAGATTTCTTTTTTAAGTGCTTTTGCAAAATGTATAGAATTTATTGTTTTTTAAATAAAGTTTTATTTTTATTTTTTCTTCTTATTGCTCTACAAGTTTATAGATTTTATATATAAATATTTATTTTTTGCATAATGTTTCAGAACCTAATATTTTTTTATATAAAAATTTCTGCTTTTCCATAATGCTCATCAATCTAACATATTTTTTATATTTAAAAATCCACATCTGTTTAAAATAAGCAACTTTCATTTTATTTATATACTTTCCCAATATACTTTCTGCGTGAAAGAAATTCATCTCATTACTGAAGACTCAATAAAAGATACTTTTGTTTACCCAAAACTTCTCTGACTCGGAGATAAATATCATAAGGCTTTTGATGGTGTATCAGAAACCAGAATCTAAATTATATGTGTTTGTTTATATTGTTTTCTTCAGTACCTTAATGCTTTATAATCTTGCAGAAATTTTCATTTAAATCTTTACATCCGTTATAGATGAAAAGAATTTTTTTTAAAGTATACATTTCTTCAATATACTTTCTAATACTTTCTAAACGAACGTACTTCATCGCATAATTGCAGGACTCACTCACTTCCAAGAAACAACAGCTGTTTTTCTTTGTGTTTACGAATATAGTCCATTCCATTAACATGAGGACAAGACAAATGCAAATAAAGGATATTTTAAAGAAATAAATTACCTTATAATTACCTTATATATATATATATATATATATATATATATATATATATATATATATATATATATATATATATATATATATATATATATATATATATATACATATATATACATACATACATGCACACACACACACACACACACACACATATATATATATAATATATATATATATATATATATAATATATATATAGAGAGAGAGAGAGAGAGAGAGAGAGAGAGAGAGAGAGAGAGAGAGAGAGAGAGAGAGCAAAAATTTAAATAACTAAAAAAGATGTTCCCAACACAAATATGCTCTTTCATGAGGCTTAACAAACAATGACATTTCAGTTCAGGGCTTAAAACATGCAATTAACTGGGATAAGTTATCTATAATCTGAAAGGACCACGACTACCAGAAAAGAAATCTTCTGGAAAATGTGTTCATTGAAGCCACGTGCACCAGGAATTTTAACTCCCACTCTGGATTATTCCTTGATCCTCTTTCCCTGTCTTTTAAAACTAATTGGAGAATATGCTGGCTGCTCGAATCAAGAAACTGTAACCTTGCCACCACTACTTAATTTTGTATGTAAAGCTCTGTAAACAATATTTGTACTCAGTGTGAATTTGGAAATGTAGAATAAGCTACAAAAGTACTTGTTCCAAGTCCCGGTTTTCACTTGCCTTCTTACTTAATTCTAAATTATGCAAATGTAGAAGTAAGTCATCAATAGGTACTTTAGTGAATAAAGATGTCACATCAAAACTATTTATAGTTTATCTGCATTGGATCATTCAATACGGGACGGTCTAGAACAGAGATTAACAGAATTTTATAAATGAGAGTTTAAATAGTACCTAAGATAGATGACAGTAATTTAACTGAATATTTAGCCAATGTATAACTAATAGAACCGGTTAAGCTGATAATGAGACGCGTAGGGAAATCTCTCTTATGGGTTTTGATTAAACCATACATGTAAGGCAGGGATGGGCCAATCGTTGTCACTTCCTCTTTCATAGACCTCAATTCTTTTAGCATTACTTTAATTGTTGCAGTGAAACTTTTCATGACCTCAGCTAAGGAAGGGGTCGTTCTTTAGTTTTTTGTTAGTGCTAGAGCAAGAAAATCAAATTTCCTTTTTTCCAACATAATTCTTTCTTTCCGTTATCACAAAACTATTGGATTTATCAGCTTTAGTAATGTGTAAACTTTTATCTTTCCTTGTTATATGAATTGCGTCTATAAACCTTTTTGGAGAGTTCGCCGTTTTCTTCAGTATTTGAAGTGATCCGAATAAAGGCCTTTAAGTAAATTCATTGAAGATGATACAATTGTGTTTTTTTTCAGGTTTTGTTATTTCTGAGAGGATGTTCGTACATGAGTGATGTTATCCGTAATCGAGTATGATATCCGTGGCCTAAAGCGAGTTTTAGATTATCATACTCGATCACGGATAACATCTCCTTTACGAACATCATCTCAGAAATGACTAAACTTGAAAAGAAAAACACAATTGCATCATCTTCAATGAATTGACTTAAAGGCCTTTTTTCGGATGACTTCAAATACCGAAGAAAACGGTGAACTCTCCAAAAAGGTTTATAGACGCAATTCATATAACAAGGAAAGATAAAAGTTATACATTACTAAAGCTGATACATCCAATAGTTTTGTAATAACGGAAAGAAAGAATTCTTGAAAAAATTTAAATTTGATTATCTGACTCTAGCACTAACAAAAAAACTAAAGAACGACCCCTTTGACGATGTCATACAAAGTTTCAATGCAAACATTAAAGTAATGCTAAAAGAATTCGGGTCTCTAAAAGATTAAGCCAACCTTGTGCTGGCACAGGCTCTTATCCTGGAGCTGCCCGTAAAAACCGACAAGTAGTCCAGCATTATTTAAATCTGTGTGGGGAGAGGATTAAAATCCTTATTCCCGTTAATACCCTCCTTCTCCTGTATGGCCCAGCATTCATGACCTTGGCCTTTCACTGTCCGCCGATCCTTCCAGGTGTTCGTATTCCGTTTGGTTTCTTGTTTTTTTGCGCTTCTTTTCTATTGTAGAATGTATGATTTTTCGTGACAGGATGTCTTCAAATCCGTTTCCAGTGTTGCCTGCCATTACATTGCTTGCGCATGTTGTGGAGGCATTCTCTGCAATCAGTCTAGCCATATTGTTTGTGTTCCTCTGCAAAGAAAGAAAACAAGTCATATTTTCCCAATCAGTTTTTTGGTCTCTTTCCCAATGGTGCTCGGCTACTGACATCTGATTATAGTGCCTTATGTTTTGTCTTCATTATTCTCTAGATGATTTGTCGCTTCAGCCGAAGGAACTCTCCACAGTTTAGACGCTCTCCCATATATAGTTACCACCCCCACCTGCGTCTTCCCCCTCTACTAGCATTTTGTTTCTATTTTATTCCGAATAGTGTTTTTGTAACTTCCTATCAATTTGAAATGATCTAGCTTTCTGTTGATGGGTGCAATGGTGATGTTGTCTGGGACTATAATGATTTCCTTCCCTTCCAAGTGTTCCTTTTCTATCTTTTCCCTCCTGTTAAAATAGTTTTGCCTTGCCTTAAGTGCGCCCGTTCCCAGCAATACTTAGGGTATCCTAAACTTCAAACGCTCTCCCTCAGGTATTCCAGCTCTTCCTCCAAGAATTCGGAATTGCAAATCCTATAAACCGTGATGGTCAACCTCGCCATTACTCCTTTTAATTTCTTTCCTAAGACTGGGGAATATATGTATGTATGAATTGGTGTGTATCTTCCTCCTTCCTGTGACGTAGATCATGACGTTTAGATAAAATTGTTGCCAGGGGCGAACACCATTACATCCCCCCAAAAAATGGCGTGGCTATGAGTTTGAGTCTTTCCCCGATCTTGGGTAACATTTTTATGGAATGGTTTGAAACGGAAGAGGTGGGTAAATTAAGTAAAGGAAACTTAACGATCTTCAAATGGGTAAGATACATACAAGTTCCTAGAAACCATAAATACACTAAATGAACAAATCAATTCCCAATAGAAGAAAAGGCGGGAGAAATCCCTTTCTTGGACGTGCTGGTAAAAAGGGAAGGGGGAAGTATAAAATTTAAGGTAGTACACAGGAGGAAGAAACACACCAATTCATAAATAGATATGATCTTTAGCCATAGGAAAGAAGTTAAAATGGGAGTAATGACGGGGTTGACCATCACGGCTTATAGGATTTGCAGTCCCGAATTCTTGGATGAAGAGCTGAATTCTCTGAGGGAGAGTTTTAGGAGATTAGAATACTTTAAGTATAGGTGAGAATAGGCACACAATAGGGCAAGGAAAATTATTTTGGGGAGAGGGAAAAGATAGCAAAGGAACATTTGAAAAGGAAGAAAATAATTATAGTCCCTGACAACAACGCCATTACACCCGTCAAGAGAAACCTAGATCATTTCAAATTGATAGGAAGTTGCAAAAACACCATTCGGAATAAAATAGTTAGAAACAAAAAGTTGGTAGAGGGGGAAGACGCAAGAGGCGGGGTGGGTATATAGGGCAGCGTGTCCAGACTGGGAAGATCGTTAGTTTGACAAAAGCGACAAATCATCCAGAGAATGAAGAAAACAACACATACCAAAAAGAGGGCACTATAATTAGACATCGGCAGTCGCCAAGCACTGTTGGGAAAGAGACCATAACTAAATTGGGAAAATATGATTTTTTTTTTTTTTTTTTTGCAAATATGGCCCGACTGATTGTAGAGAATGCCTTCATAACATGAGCAAACAATGAAATGAAAGGAACACTGGAAATTGATTTGAAGTCAGCCTATAGAAAATAAAATCATGCACCCTGGAATAGGAAAGAAGCGCAAAAACAAAAAATCACACCGATTATGAACACCTGGAAGGACTGACTGTCAGAGAACGATCAAGGTCAAGAAGATGAAGCCATACGGGAGAAGGAGAGTAATAATAGGAATAAGGACTTTAATCTTCTCCCCTACACAGATATAAATACAGGTGGACTAAGTGACCGGTCATTTCACGGTTATCTGAAGCTTGTAACTGTTTTAATAAATATCTCCTCTAAATGCCATCCAGTTTCAATAAGGTCCTGTTAGTAATATATATATATATATATATATATATATATATATATATATATATATATATATATATATATATATATATATATTCTCTTTACCTTATAGAATTATATTTTGCAAGTGGTCACATTACATTTACCATAAATCCTTTGAAAGTAATTTTAGTAGTTTCTATTAAGGTTTATTTTTTTATCATAATCTTAAGTTTAACACAATAAGCAAAATAAAATGGTGGAGCACTGTAAGCAAGTTTAAGCTCCCACTGAAATCTCGGGAATACTATCCCAAGACTTGACAATGGCAGAAATTTTTTTTAATAACTATCTCTAAATGCCATCCAGTTTCAATAACGTCCTGTTAGTAAAAGTGTATGTATATATATAATATATACATATATATATATATATATAATATATATATATATTATATATATATATATATATATATATATATATTTATTTATTTATTTATTTATATATGGTGCTAAGACAATTCGTCCCCGATTAATTCGTCGTCGGTTAATTTATCTCGGTCAATTCGTCTATGGTTATTCGTCCCCAGGTCAATTCGTCGTCGGGCAATTCGTCCCCAAGTGAGACATGAGACACTTTGGAATAAAAATGGTCGTTCAACAGTCAGTTTAATTTTTTTCTTTTTAATTACCTCTCTCTTTCAAATGCAATTTTCGAAAGAAAGTGTGGAATTATTGTCTTTGGACAGTTAGATTTTTTTTCAGTTCTGGACAGTTCAAAATAAAATTAGTTCTACAGAATAAGCCCATCCATCAACATGGCTACCTGCAAGATTATAACTTCAGAGAAAGGAAAAAAGAAAGTGGTCGATCAAGAGAATTATATATACACAAAAAATAAGGAGAGTGTTGATGGACTGAAGGTATACTGGAGGTGTGAAGATCGCGCGTGCAAGGCGAGACTTCATACAGATGACAACTATATAGAGCTTAAGAAGTTTGGGATTCATAATCACGCTTCAACTGTTGCAGAGGTAAATGCAAGGATCACGGTCTCAAATATTAAAGAAAAGTCGATTTCATCTCGAAATGCACCTCGCTCAATTATCGCTAATGAAGTTAAAGAGTTAAACGACTGTACATTGTCGCAAATACCTTGGTCTGAACAGCTTAGTAGGAATATCAGACGTTGGAGGCAAGCTGATTCCAATTATCCTGCCACCCCACTTACAAATGTTGGGTTCTCCATTCCAAGTGAATACTCTTACCTTGACACTGAAGAAGAATTTCTACAGTATGACAGCGAAATAGAAGATGTAAGGCGGATGCTGATACTTGCAAGTGACGAAGCGCTTAGACATTTAAAGCGGTACAAGAATTGGGCGGCAGATGGAACATTTAAGTGGTGCCTTAGTATATTTTTTCAGTTATATATAGTGCACATTCAGATTGATACTTTTAATGTCCCACGATTGTTCGCATTGCTCTCGAACAAAAGTCAAAACACACATTGTAGACTTTGCCAAAATAAATGAATTACTGCAGAATGAGGGCCCTGATAATATGACTACGGATTTCGGAAAAGCAGCCCATAATGGATTTCTGGAATCTTTTCCTGCGTCAAATTTGGCTTGCTGCTTGTTCCGCTTTGTTCCGCTTAGGACAAAATGTGTGCAAGAAGGAATGAAATGCAGATATCATGAAGATGAAAGATTTAGCCTAAAAATGCGCTGTTTTGTTGCCCTTACCTTTCTACCGGTTGATGATAATGTGAATGAATATGAAGAACTTGTAGATGATGATGATATTCCACAGTCAATCGTATCCTATTTAAAAAATAATTATACAGAGACATGAACCTGCGTATAAAAAATGTCATGGAAAAATGTGATCCAAACCAAAAATTTACTTTTCTAAACGTAATTGCACACAATCTTAATCTCTAAAAATTAAATACGAAATATAACAAACCTTGGTTTTTTTAGTGTTTTATTGTAACTTGTCTATTGATTTGATTTTTTTAGTATTTAGTAAGTTGATTATCAATTTGGTTGAAAACAAATTTTAAATTCAGATATTTGTTGTCAGGTAAAATTAATATTATTTTCAATTGTTTTTTATCATTTTAATTGTAACCCTCTCTCTCTCCATAAAATCCAATATTCGAAACAAAGTTTTGAACAGTTATGATGCTGAGACAATACTAAGTCTATACGTCTATGAAATCTTAAAATAGATCTGGAATAAGTCAAATAAATTAGTAAATTTATTTGTATTAATATTAACTTAATTTTAATGCCGTAGAATACAGGTATTTATTAACGTTTGACAAACAGACCAACGATGTATCTATACACCGCTAAAAAAATGTAAGAAAACTTTAAACTCACTTGAGTTTTATATATATTTATAAGTTTGAAAAGGCTAAGTTATTCAAATAGTTAAATGAACTAACTTTATACCAACCCATTACAGTTAAAAAACAAAAAGATTATCTTAAAAAAGAAGAAGAAATAAGGATAACTACTCTCAGAGCCTTAAATAAGCATTACTTTTTAAGTAACCATCAACAATTTACGGTTCAAGCACATTTCCAATATTTACTTTTCCTTCTAAAAGCTGTCGCTCCAGCCTTAACAGGCATGTGAGAGGATGAAGATGCGACGAATTGACCAACGGCTAATTGACTGGGGAATTAAATGACAACGAATTGCCGGCGACGAATTAAATAGACACGATATATATATATATATATATATATATATATATATATATATATATATATATATAATATATATATATATATATATATATATATATATATATACATATATATATATATATATATATATATAGGATAATCTATATATATATAAATATATATATCTATATATATATATATATATATATAGTATTGTGACTGGCTCAGCATTCAGCCGCCGTGGGCTGGGGCTAGGAGCTTCAGGTGTGGCTTGCTTGATTATCCTGCCCCACCGTTTCCTGCACCGCCATGGTTAAAAGTTTCTTAAATAAGATTTTTACTAATAATGACACACTGTTTCCAGATTTCAATTACGACAATTTTATGAAACTTTTAACATTGGCGGTGCAGGACACTCCCTTTATTTTTAGTGGTAAAGCTTATGTGCAGGCCGACGACATGCCAATGGGGAGTCCTCTCCGCCCAGTGCTAGCAAATATTTTTATGTGTGAGTTAGAGGAGCGGTTGCTGGCCAACTGCCCTCTGCCTTATCACCCGTTATTTTGCTGTCGTTATATCGATGACACTTTTATGTTATTTCAAGATAAATATAGAGCTGACTTATTTTTATACTATGCTAATCTGACCCACCCGAATATTAAATTTAAAGTTGATTACGAGAAAGATAACAAACTTGCTCTTTTGGGTATAGAAGTGTCTCGTAATAATTAAGGGTTTTATACCTCGATTTTCAGGAAGCAGACATTCACAGGTTTGGGCACAAATTTTTATTGTTTTATAATTTCAATTGTAAGATAAACTCTCTTTTTACTCTTTTCCACGGAGTTTTTTGCCTTTCTTCTGGATGGTCTGATTTCCACAATGAAGTCACCTTTTTAAAGAAATATTTTACTAATAACTTTTATCCCAGTAGTTTATTTTATAAATGCCTTCACAAATTTATGAATATGAAGCTTTTACCGAGCAATGCTATTCCGACTATCCCTAGGATGCCATTCTATGCCAGTGTTCTGTTCCATTTTTAATTCATTCGAAATTTTATGCCAAAATGCAACAGATTATTAGAACTTATTTTTAAATATAAAGACGAGTAGAGCCCTCTTATGGCATTTAACATTGTCTATTTATATACTTGTCCTAGATGTGATCTAGGAAAATATATCGGAGCTGCAAGAAGACTTCTTAAGGTCCGAATAGATTGCCATATGGAGGGGTGAGTTCTCTTACTGGAGTCAAATTATCATCTGAATTTTCCAGCATCCGTGACCACACAAAGAAATGCAAGAGCAATATTGAATATAAAAACTTTAAAATCCTTACAAAAACGTCTTCTCCGCAGTAGGTAGAGGTCTTCGAATCGCTCTTTTTAAAAACGATTGTTCCGAAACCGAATAACCAAACTGCCTCCATCCCTCTGTACCTGGCGTAAACAAGAGATGCTTTCGTTGTTTGTTTTTGTTTTTTTAGTCACTCGTCTCCCTTCCTCTACTGTAAACGGTACTTTGTTTCGTTGGTGTTCTTTTAATTTCCTGTATATAATGTAATTATGTTGTTTTTTAGATGAGTAATTATTGTAATTTAATTTTATAATTGCAATTTTCAGCTTGAAAGTAGGGCTGGTCCCTGAAACGTCGCATTAAATGAACTACGCCAATATGAATTAGACCTCTGCATTGAAACCCTTCCCGCTGTGTATCCCGTCGAGTCTCCCCCTTCGGTTGCTATATATATATAATATATATATATATATATATAATATATATATATAATATATATATATATATATATATATATATTCATATGTGTGTGTTTGTGCATAAACATATATATAATACATACACATATATTTACATACAGATTTATATATATACATATATTTGTATGTGTATATACACATAATAATAGACTAACATATTTTAAAGATATAAGAATGAATTAAAACAAAACTCTTGATTTATTGTGACGTAAATTACTGAAATGAAACTGACATTTTTACCAATGCGTCATTGACCTGCAATAATAATAATAATAATAATAATAATAATAATAATAATAATAATAATAATTTATTAAGACTTCTATTTAAAGCGTCCGTGTTGGACTAAAAAAAAAAAGCTCAGTAGAACAATAAACTGCACAAAGTCATTCATCACTTTCTCTCTTTCTTGCCCAAAACACAGAAATGGAACTGCAGCATCTGTCGTCGGCGTCTGTCGTCGAGAGTCAAAAACGAGCAACAACAGTCTGGCGAAGGGACGTCCCTGAGTGCTAATGTTCCTCCTATCATGGCCTCCCCCCTCCCCACCCCTACCCCAGGGGGGGGCACCCCCCGCCCTTAACCTTTCAGTGGTATTGCTGCTATGGCGTCGACTATGGCCAGTACCCAGAGCAATCAGGTAGAGATTCTCTATTCTCTCTCTCTCTCTCTCATCTCTCTCTCTCGTCTCTCTTCTCTTCTCATCTTCTTTCCTCTCTCTCTTCTCTATATATATATATATATATATATATATATATATATTATATATTTATTTATATGCGAAATTGGTATGGATCATTTTAGTATATATCTGAAGTGTCTTACCTCTAGCTGTATTTACAGTATACTATTATTAGTTGTATATATATCATAGAACTTGTCCTTGGTCAAAGTAGTTTTAGACACTGAATGCATTTTACAAATA
This sequence comes from Macrobrachium nipponense, assembly GCF_015104395.2. Taxonomy (NCBI): domain Eukaryota; kingdom Metazoa; phylum Arthropoda; class Malacostraca; order Decapoda; family Palaemonidae; genus Macrobrachium; species Macrobrachium nipponense. Next base: position 37,245,911 of record NC_087205.1, read on the forward strand.
ATTCTGCATCCACAACAACCAGCAGTGATGTAAAATTTTCCTGCAGACTTCCAAGAGACCAAAAGTATCCTCAATATCCTTCTCTATCCTTCTCAGCCTGCGTCAGCCAACGCCATTTCTGCAGCCGCGCCGCCTTCAGGAACTTCCTCAGTCTCTGCCGTCCCACCCTCCCTAGCCAACCAGGTCACCACTACGCCTTCCACGCCTACCACAGGAGAACCCCCAGCCACCAACGGCCTGGCTCACCGCAGGTCAATGAAGGTCTGCGCCAAACAGAGGTCACTCGACAAGGCCAAGACCGTCGAGAGGTCAAGGTCACGGGACGATTCCAAGGATAGACGTCCGCCTTCGGCGCTTCCAGGGGATGGAAGGAGACCGAGAGATAAGTAGGTTTATGGTTAATTGAAGGTTCTTCATTTCATTGATTTTCGTTATACATTTTAAAACTGGAAGATGTTGACTGTAACATCAAGAATCTTTGTTTTCGTTTATTTACTTTTATTTTTAAACAAAACTTATGTCAAGCAGATAACTCTATTTCATTTTAATTGTCGGTAGACAGAAGTTAATTTTGACAAATCGGAGACAGTGAATGCTTGTGGCATCGCTTAACTAAGGCAGTAGTCTGAAAAGATAATATTTGAATAAAGAAAATATTTTACATTACTTTACAATGTTTTACATAACTGATTTTTTTATGTTAATTATCGATAATTTGGTCAGAATTCAGAGCACGACTTGCAAGCTACATGGCCGTAAGTATTCAGCAAGGCTAAAATATTCACCAGTCATCTTTAACTATAATAAATCTTTTCCCATGAGAAAAATATACCTTTGAATTTCGTCGCAGGAACAAAGGTGTGCGAGAAAACGTGTAGGAATAAAACATTTTATATTTCTATAATTATGAATTGCTTTCGGAAACTCAGATAGTAATGAAAAGAAATCTGAAACTTTCATTTCCAAGGAAAGATGGAAAACTCATGACTTAGAGAATAACGATAGAAATGGAAGTACTTTAATTGAATGGAAAAGAAAATTGATCACTCCGTTTCAAGCGAAAAGGGAATTATCATGTTTATTGTTTTTTTCTCTTTATTCCCAAATAATTTTGCTTATCGTTCACTCTAGTGAAAGATAAATGATATGATCATTAGTCCTAGGAATAACTTGATATCCTAGATTTCTTCTCTGTGCTTGCTCCTCTCTCTCTCTCTCTCTCTCTCTCTCTCTCTCTCTCTCTCTCTCTCTCTCTCCAAAACTATGTTCTATTTTCGACTTTTGTTTTAGGAAAAACGATACTTTATTATAGTTAACTGAAAAGTAACCAGTATTAAATTGAATTAACTTTAGTTTCAAGAACTAATCGGATATTATCCACCTCCCACCCCTCCTCTCTCTCTCTCTCTCTCTCTCTCTCTCTCTCTCTCTCTCTCTCTCTCTCTCTCTCTCTCTCTCTCTGCAGATCTCGCGAGCGAGCTCCCGTACCCTGCAGACGATCGGACAACGACGAGGAACCGCCGCGCGTCAGCTCGAGGGCGTCCTCCGTCAGGAGAGGGCGAATGAGCGATTACATGCTCAGGGACGCCGCCGACGGGGACCACCTCAACTTCCAAAGGATCCACGCGGCTCACAGCGAGACCGACGTCTCTAGGTCTCGCAAGCCCAGCTATACCAACTTACCGGTCAGTGAAACAGAGCCAGTTGTCTTCAGGTTTCGAATTCTTAGTTATTCGAGCTAAATGGACAATATTCTAGTTGAATATGAGTTTTTTAGTTTTCTGTAAAAGAAGACTATTGAAGTGGCTTTGTCTTTGTCTGTTCTTCCGCTCTCTTCTGTCCGGCCTCAGATCTTAAAAGCAACTGAGGCTAGAGGACTGCAAATTGGTATGGTGATCATCCACCCTCCAATCAGCATACATACCAAATCGCAGCTTTTCAGCCTCGGTAGTTTTTATCTTATTTAAGGTTAAAGTTAGCCATAATCATGCGTCTGGCAACTATGTAGGACAGGCCACCACTGGGCCGCGGTTAAAGTTTCATGGGCCGTGGCTCATACAGTATTATACAGATACCACTGAAAGATAGATATTTTTTCGGTGGCCTTGATTACACGCTTTACAGAACACTCGATTGCGCCGAGGATTTTTTTTTCCTTATTTCTTATCTGACAGTGAATATCAACTCATGATACCATTTAGGTTATTCGTGATTGATAGATGCCGTGTGGATGTCTCGAAATCCTAGTTGCACGAGCCGAATATCATGAACCTTGTTAAATATTAGTGTTTTATTTTGACGGTAAATATTCACTCATGATATCACTGAGGCTACTCGTGATTGGCTGCTCAAGTTACTGAATTGAATTGAATTGAATATAAAGTTTAGGCCAAAGGCCAAGCACTGGGACCTATGATCATGGTCATTCAGCGGTGAAATGGAATGGGACTGTAAAAGGTTTGAAAGGTGTAACTGGAGGAAAACCTCTCAGTTCCACTATGAATCAACTGTTACGTGGAAAGTAAGATGGAAGATAGAGAATATAAAAGGAACGCTCCAAAGAATCTTAATTAATGCCTACAGTGCAACGCATGAGGTGCACTGACGGCCCTACCCCCCTACGTAGTGCTGAAGTAACTGGGCATTCGTTATTGGTTACAAGGATATTTACGATCAGATCCAAAAGACAGATTAGACCCTGTGGTAGATATGGAAATATGGATAAATCAGTAAATTTGAATACACCGTAGTATTGTATTGATGAATTATGGTTTATGTAATGTTATAAGTCAATTAGTCCAACAGTTATTGCGTCAAAAAGTAAGAAATGATGACGCAATAAATGAGAATTCTACTGCGTCATCTTTGCACCTCACTGACCTCGCCTCGACTTTCCTTACCCCCAGATGAACCGTCCTGTGGATACCACCAGCAGTAGGACCAGCGTGGAGGACGCTCCCCAGGGGCGCCGCGAATCCGAATCCTCAGGAGACGAGGCCCTTGTGACGGAGAACTGGCACTCGAGGGGCCGCAGGAGGTCCATCATTCGACAGCAGTCTTACGAAGAGGAAGATGCCGAAAGCGAGACCTTCGTCAGCGCTTCGAGCAATTCCTTGACCCTGTGGGGAACTGGGGAGCTCCCCGCGAGGAGGCACTCGGCCCAGGACCCCGCCAGGAGGGATGATTCCCTCGAGGGGAGGAGGACGAGGGATTCTCTGGACGTCCCCCAACACAGCCGGGTTCACAGACATCACTCGTGGGACTACGATGTTTCCAGGGATACCCTGCCCATGTGAGCCTTTGTTCTTCTGTTGGTGAATTGTTTCTCTATTGTATTTATTTCATATTTGATGATCATGGATTCTTTTCTTGGTTTATTTATATAGTTATTGAAGTGGATATTTTCTTTGTGTATTTCCATGGTTATTTCATGTATTATTTTTCTATCTATTTATATATTTGTTTAGATCCTTCTACTTTCTCTAGCTGATACACGAGCAATTTTTTTTTTACATCGGCCATTAATTATCATGATTATTTTTATTAAAAATTTTATTGCTGTTTTTTTTTCTTTTTTTGGTAATGTTACATTCTCTTTCATATAACTACATTTATACAATGTAAAATCGTATGACATTTCATATTCATGATTACTATTATTACATTTCTTATTCACGGTAGTAATGGCAGCAACAGAGGTAGTAATAGCAGTATTTTAAGGTAGCTGCTGTCAATGAGGAAATACGTGATATCTTCTTTTTTTCACCAGAAATGAACGGTCAAGTACAGTAAGTTCCAAAACTGAGGCGACAAATTTCAGAGAATTTCGTTCAAAATTCACTAACTGGCAACTACAACTCGTAGCTGGAAAAAAAACAAAATTTTCAACAGTGAAAGCTCTATCAAACAAAATA
>NC_087205.1:37254824-37272002 GCF_015104395.2 Macrobrachium nipponense
ATATAAATTATTATCAGTATTGACAATAAAAAGTAATAAAATTCTTCAGAGAATGAAGCTTAACGAAGGACGAAGCTTTACAGCAACAGTGAACTATTGAAAGGTAAAAGAATTTTCAAAAGGTAGAATTAGTGCAAATTTCACTTATAAAAAAGAGAACGGGCAAATGAGAAACCCTACTGCAACATAAGCTTTAGTTTACGGAGAGTGGGAAGGCATTAAAAGGAGTAAACAAAATCATTCTCTCACGACGATTACGTCAGATGAGGTGATGTGAAAAAGGGGTGTTCGAGTGATAAGAGAATGAAGAGAAGATTGCCAGCAATTTACCGAAAAGATATTATGAAAAATTAAATTCCTGACTAAAGATGTGTGGATGTGTGCGTAAGAGAGAGAGGGAGTGAGTTTAACACTTCAGCATCACATCGCCTATAAGTAAATAACAATGATTAGAACACGCTTTGTGTACCGATTGTGATTTAGAACATTTATTATGAGAGAGATAAAGAGAGATCCTACCATTGAGCAAGGGCCGATTATCATCTTCTATCTCCCTTCTTAAATTTCAAGACTATTGTGGCATCAAATAAAGTACGAACTTCCTAATAGATCCCTCGGAAGTCTGGTTACTGGAAATATTTGTTAATTTCTACCCGATCCATACAACTTGACATGAAAAAAAACTGACCATAAATTGTTGTGATGAACGAGGACTCCCACGAGGAACAAGAAGCATTTGGCAAAGAACAAAAATATATAAATGTGCTGTAATGTTAAACCTTTCAAATTACGCAAAACTCAACGAGGAATCGCCCGATGCTACTTTTGACTTGACCCTGGATTTTTCCAAAAAAGGAATTTTGAAGAAGCCATAAAAATTATTCGTTTTTGCTCAACCGTCAACTAAAGAGAGAGAGAAAAAACAAAAGACGTGAGAATCTTATCATCGTATCAGAATGCTCAATCCAAAAATGGTATCACTCAAAAGTTGAAGATACAAAATGTAACCCGTACGCATTGAGCACCTGAAATCGTTAATATCCATCTCATAGACTGAAAGCTCAGTAGCTTAACTCACAGACAGACAAAGGTAGGTTAGGTTAGCTATCCTTATATATACCCTTCAGACGTAGTAATGCTGCCTAAAAGTGTACGTGAACATCGAGTGAATGAGTTAGATCAAGTCACAATCACACTGTACACAGAGCCTATAAAAACATGAGGGAAAGTAGTACTCAGTGTTTGCACAAGGATCTTGAAGCTTCCGTGCCGAGTAGCGTGTTTACCTGGCTAACACAGTCCGTTTGCAGAAGCATTTTAAACCACCCCCCACACCCACCCCCTACCCCCCGCCCAACAACCACCTTTTATTTAGGGCCAATTCTTCCATTACTTCTCTTACCTACTCCATTTCTAGGGTTGATGCGGAGTACCCTTCCTTTCAGAGCATCATTACTAGGTAACCATTTTTTTTCTTTTTTTTTTTTTGCGATTGCCTGTAGTTCTTAGGCAACCTAACTGCAGCATCAATGTCAGGTTTTTTATGTGGTTGCCGTAAGGATTTAGGTAGCATATTGCCTCGAGTTATTTTCAAATGCCTTTCCTGAAAGGCAATCGATCTTGGTATGTAATGGGTGCTATTCCAGTCAAGCTTTTGATGTTGAGACGAAAATACGTTTATCTTTATATGTAAGTTTCTAAATGCAACTTGGGCACTATATTCAATCAGTCGATATATTTGTATGTATATGCCAATAGGATAGGGGCAATTTTGTTGCGGAATCCGATATGTTAAAATCCATTGGGACATTACCAATCTCAGTAGTTTTGAACAAGCTAATTGGACACATCTCCCAAGCTTTGAAGAAGCTGATGAACAAACAGTCTAATGTGCAAATGTTAGTAGTTTTTAAACAAACTAACTTACAGATGTCAGCAGCTTTGAACAAACTATTATGCGAATGTTTTCAGCTTTGTACAAGCTATGAAGCAAATATCAGGAGTATTATTGCATAAGAAATACTTGATAGTGTTTCACAGACGCAAGATCGAAACTACTGTATCTACTTCAAGCAAGAAGAAAACAAACACCGCCAGGCGGAGAGTGACAAGAGCACCTAGCGAAAGCTTTGACGCCCCCCCCCCCCCTCCCACCGGATAAACAATCCAATTATCGGTGAGTCATCGTTTCTTTCCCTTGTTGTCAGACAGCTGGGCTGTTGTCCACGACAAGCAACATCTCTCTCTCTCTCTCTCTCTCTCTCTCTCTCTCTCTCTCTAAATACGAGATTATCAATCATTGGGGTTTCCTCGCATCGTGGGCAGCTGAAAGAAAACTTTCTTCGCAATCTTACCCGTTTAGGAAAAAGATGGACTCAACCGGACGTTTCTTCCCGTTGTCATGGCAACGGATTTGTTCATAAGTGTGTCGTTTCGGTATTTTCCGTTGGGTGAGGTTTATTGGTTTTATGTCTCTTGTGTGATAATCTCCACCTTTTTCTTTTATGTCTCTTCGTCTCTTTATTTACTGCTGGAATGACGGACGATACTGCCACGTTGATATTATGTATTTTATTTTTATCCTCTCTGTAAACATTTTTATTTTGTATACTGTTTCTTTAGAAGGTTACGTTATTCTAAAAAAACATACCTCTGAAATATGAATTGGTATATGCATACGTTCAACCCATGTTTATTCTCATCCAGTCTATGACGAATTTCATTCTTTATACTTTTTTTAACATTCTTTAATGCTGCCATGACATAGGTTGTGAATACGTTCAAATCACGTTTCTTTATCCTGTATGATGAATTTAATTTTGCATAATTTTTTCATGTTCTTTATTAATGCCATGACATACGATATGCATACGTACTTGTCATTTTTAATTGTCCAGTATATGACGAATTTCATTTTTGGTAGTGTTTGAATTGTGTTCTTTAATGTTGCCATGACATACGATGTTCCCACGTTCAAATCAAGTATGTTTTTTTTTTTATCTCGTCTATTACGAACTTTCTTTTTGTATACATATTCATATTCTTTAATATATACTACCATGACATATAATACGCATACATTCACTTTGTTTTTTTATAAATGACGAATATCATTTTTCATATGGTTAATTTATTCATTTCTTTAATAATGCCTATCATACGATACGGCCACGTTCGAATCACGTATGTTTTTCCCTGTATGAATGTTGTACGACAATATCACAGCTTAAATACTGCTTTCATATAAATTTTATTGCAATTTATTTAGTGTATGTTACGTACCATTTTACTTAATAACTCAATAGTCAATATTATATATTTATTTTTTTTTTTTATTTTACGCGACAATTTCTCGTACTTACTTATATATATATAAAAAAAACATTCTAAATACACTGTTATCATTTCGTTTTACCACTGAAGCTTAAGGTACACGGAATGCATGCAGGATGGCCCGTCCCTCTTTAATTACCAATTGGAATAGGTCACGGGGTCAGAAGTACCGCCGCCGATGCGTCGCCAAAAATATACCAAGTGAACGGAAGTGAGAAGAGGATAGTGACAAAAGTATATGTATAAATGTGTTTATATATATATATATTATATATATATATATATATATATATATTATATATTTATATAATATATATATATATATATATAATATATATATGATATATATATTTGGCAATGTATGTATGTATTTATGTATGTATGTATGCATATATGTATGTATGGGCGCCCGGGCCGTCGGTCTGACGGGACTGAGATTTGGAACGGAGATGGGTTTCCACCCCGGGAAGGTCGAGACCTACGTTTGGGAGCCCGGAAACCCCAGGGAGCCCGGGCTCTCAAAATTTCTACTTCGCCCGTGCCGAAGGTTGAGAAGGGATTCCCTGAAACATAGCTGGCTTTGCCCGTAGACTTGGTTACTTTACAAATTTCTTTATACATATGACTTATCATTTGGAAAAGAATACATCAATGACATCAAAGAGGGTGGTTTTAGAAGGGGGTTAACACAAAGAGAAAATGAGAGGGAGAGAAATTGAGAGAGAGTAGATGGGGTGTTAGGGAGAAGAGGAAGGGAGAGAGAGAGAGAGAGAGAGAGAGAGGAGAGACGAGAGAGAGGAGAGAGTTGAACTGAGAAGAAAGAGGGTAAGAGACAGTGATTGTTGAGAGAGAGAGAGAGAGAGAGAGAGAGAGATTTAGAGAGATGAGAGAGAGAGAGAGAGAAGAGAGAGTTTATTTATTCTGAGAAGAAATAGGGTAAGAGACAGTGATTGTTGGAGAGAGAAAGGAACGAGAGAAAGAGAAAGAGAGAGAGAGAGAGAGAGAGAGAGAGAGAGAGAGAGAGAGAGAGAGAGAGAGAGAGAAAGGAGCGAGAGGGGAAGGAAGAGAGAGAGAGAGAGAATTGAGGGGGTGTTAGGTAGGAGAAAGATGGAAAAAGTGAGAGAGGGAGAGAGAGACAGACAGACAGAGAAGAGCGGTTGTTTGGAGACAGAGAGACAGAGAGTTGGTATTAGTGAGAAGAAAAAGTGAAAGAGACAGTGATGGTTGGAGACAGAAAGAGAGTCAAAGAAAGGAGCTTTCTCTTTTCTTTCTTTTCCATTTCAAATTCAAGCGTTTTCAGTTCCCAATCAGGTTGGCTATTGCCATGACTATCAATAAAGCCCAGGGACAGTCTCTCAGAGTGGTTGGCATCAACTTGGAGCAACCTTGCTTTTCTCATGGACAGCTTTATGTGGCGTGCTCAAGAGTGGGCTCTCTGGAACGCCTGTTCATTTTGTCACCGGAGGGAAAAACAAAGCACATATTCTACCAAAAGGCTCTCCGGTGAATTGGAATCTCTCTGCCAACACCAAGAATTTTTCTTTCCATATATGTTTATGATGCTTCATTTTGATATTCATTTTCAAGGATGTTGTTTGTTTTGTCAGATGTGCATTCCTCACAATTCAGATATTCAATTGTGGCTTGATTTATCTATTTTCTTTTCATATACTATGCTCTGGGTTGGACAGACCAATCTAGCTGGGACGGCGGGTAACCATCTAGTATATATATATATTTATATATATATATATATATATATATATATATATATATATAGATATTATATATTATATATATTGATATTATATAAATATATATATATATACTATGAAATAATATATATTATCATATATTATTTTGCATATTATTATTATGATACGCTTGCCACTACACAGCCTTACATCCAAATGCAAGAGTATGACGTAATTCTGATGTCCGTCGCAGGATTCGAAACCCTTGTGACCCAAAATTGGGTGGGTCGTATATATATATATTAGATATATATATATATATATATATATATATAATATATATATATATATATAGATATATAACACGACCCAATTGGATCATTTGTGGACTCGGACTTTGAAGGAAAACACAAGAGTAATAAGCTTATATGCAGCAGAAATAATATTCGAGGGAATGTTTAACACCGGTGTATTCTTATTAGCTACGCAGGTGCCCATAACTTCTTGTTATGATTACATTAATTATACTAGCGATACACACTGATGGCGGTTGGGACTCTTAAATGGCACGACATGGCGATACAAGTTTGTGGGTGACCCGACGGTACTCGGCCTTGCCTAGCCTATTCAGCACGGGAGCTGTTAACGAACTGATCTGACCACCTTGTGCAGTCTTTTTCAAATGCCCCTTCACATGGCCCCATAGACGCAAAGAGCCAATCAGGAAGGGACATAGAGATGCATAGCTCTCTTTTGAGTTACCCAAGCCGCGTCAACTACCCTACAGTCTTTGTAGGTATTCGTGCGTTGCACATACAAAAAGTATCACTGATATAATGGTTTATGGGATTTCACAAAATCACGGAAAATGTATATTCAAAATTATAGTGAATCAACTTATATTATATATTATTATATATTTTCCCCATTTTGCCACTCAGTTAACATAAATCTTCCAAATGAACAATCGCAAGGCATCTCTTTCCCTCTCTCTCTTGGATCGGCACTTCCCTCTTTTCGCCTGTTCTGCCGCCTGCCCATCTTTCAGAACTTGAACCACCAGCGCCAGCTCCCAAAAGCAGAGATCTAATCAAGAACCTGCCGGAGGGCATGCAAAGTTAATAAAAGAGGTCACTGAGAGGGTCGCAACCTCAGACGTTCCCCTGACCCAGCCTAGTTCAGAGCTCCTCATCTCTGTGGGGCTGCCCCCTTTTCCCTTGCCCCTTTGAATTTCCACATGGCCTCAAGTAAGACCCTACCTGATGGCAATGGAGTTCATCTCCCTTCATTCATCGGCGCCCTTTAAGAAGCAGAAAGCATTGATCAAAGACGGTAAAGTTTGGGTGTAGTTGGCAGTCACTTTGGTCTCTTTTTCAGTATATTTTTTATCACTTATTCAAAAATTATTAAATTTTGATGGCCTTTTTCTTTAATAATGTAAATAACAGTATTATTGTTTAATTCACAATTTGCCTTTTATATCAATGTAAATGAGTCAGTAGAAATTCACATTTTTTCTTTTATATTGTAAAAGCTGCAAAGAAAGGCAGAAGAAAGTGTGTATCCGTCTGTGAGTGATGTCACTAGCAGCCAGCTTCCCCAAGAATCAGCTATACACTGTCACTTTATTCATCCACCATCTTGTTGGTTGCCCAGACAACAACTACTATCCACCATCTTGAATCTACTTTGTGCATATGCAGTCTCGTGGCATTTATTTACATTCCTAGTCTCATGACCTTGAAATATCATTCACTCGAATCACCTTTCACTAACACATTCTAGCAAACAAATATTTCTACTCCATGCAATAAAATACTTCGATTAACAAGAAAACTAGGTAAATCATAATTTATACAAATTCTTTAAAGAAATTACCCAGGTAGTTAAGTATAATAAATAAAATTCCTATGCAAATATATGTCTCATTAGGGAGAAAGAGAGAGAAACTTAAAATTTTTACAAGCACGAAATGCAACCAAAACTAATAAGAGCATGGTTTGTAAGCGGTTACGATAGTATTGGCAAACAATCCATTACTTACCAAAGCCAAAATAACTAGAACATTCAAATTTATACAAGAAATTTAGTCGTTGAGATAATTCCTGTTCTATCAGACAGCTTACTGGTAATAATTTTGTCTTCCTTTTCATTTACATACAAAACTCTAATTCTACAAAACTCCAACTTAGGTGCTTTAGGTAGCTGAGAGTGCACTCACACCATCTTAAAAGAGAAGAACAGACCAAAATAAAAGAACACCTCTGTCCCACAGAATAATTTTGGGGCAAGTGACCATTAACCACAGTTATTGAAAATTGTACAGCATGAGTGGGGTCGTTTTTCCAAGACTCATGTATACCCTAAGTGCTACCTTGCACATCAAAGTCCAATCCTAGCCTTCCTCCCTTTGCATGAAAGGAAGTTCCCCAGCTAGTCCTTGGGAACTAGCCAACCACGAGTGCCAAAGCCACGAAATGGATTCCCCTTTTCAGTGCCACTAATCTGGGTCACTGTCGATGAGTAACTGATTTAAAGGTTAACCTTTTGTTTTCCTCTTACCTTTCCTTTTCCTCTTGCCTGTCCTTTTCCTCTTACTTATTACTTGCACTATGCTTAGGCAGAGTTCCTTTCCATACCATTAGTGGTACTACACCCTAATGCCAGAGAGAAAGAAGTCCTGTGTGATTAAACAAATGCACCTGTGCCTTGAGAAGCAGACTGCCAACAATAGAGTGTCCATCAATAGAGCTTCTGCTATTCCAGGACCACTTCATTAATGTGACCTTTGCACAGCGCACTTAGCCACAGTGCCACCTTATTGAAAAGGTGCCACTCCATTAAAGTGTCACCCAATTCTGATTGACACTTCCCCAAATTGATAAGTAATTTTCCAGACCTTCGCAGACCTTATTCCTGCCAGAACTAGAGCAACAGAATGATACCAAATCTTCCTGGATGTGGGGAAAGGTGCTGGTTTCATGAGAAATCACCCCACCAATTGGGTCAACGAAAAGATGGATGACTTAGCCAAGAAGAAGCAAGAAAGAGAGAAACAAAGGAAGGAGAGAGAGGAACAAGGTAAGTATGGAGAAGAACAAAGGAAGTATGAAGAAGAACAAAGGAAGTTTGAAGAAACAAGGGAAGAAAAACAAAGAAAGCATGATCTAACTTTCAAGGAAAAGGATCTCGAGCTGTAGAGGGCTCAAAAGAAAATGCTAAAGCTTTTGCTAACCAATAAGCCTCTAATCCCGCACCTGCTCTACCTAATGCTTCAATATCAAGCATTAATTCTCTGATCCCCAGGTGGACCAAGGACGAGCCAGAGGCTTGGTTGGAGGAAGTCAAAGTACTCTTTGAAAACTACCTTACCACCAAGACAGAGAGGGCCTGACTGCTTTCTAACCACATGGATGGCAAAGACAAGGCAGCCCTCCGTTTGCTGAATAAGGGTCTGTGAAGAAACATGGCAGACATTCGATGGGTTATTACCAAAGCCTATAAAATAACCCCAGAGAAATGGAGACAGTGGTTTAGAGGTCTTGCCAAGAAAATTGGCTGGGCCTAGGCTGAGAGGGCCTATCACAAGACCCAATCAGGGTGATGCTGGCTCGAGGCCATGTCGTGCACAGAGTTTGAGGACCTGTCCAACCGGACCATGCTAGAGGAGCTCTTCGCTGTGCACCTCAACAACAAGTAGCCCAAAAACCTTCATGAAAGCCTGTCATATTGTTGATACCTGTGAGACCCTCCACCCATCTCACAACACATCTCAATGATGCGTTGTACCACTCAGATATCTCTTATCTTAGGAGCAACTCACCCCGAAGAACAGACTCCCTGGTAACCTCCAAGAGGGTGGGACACTCTGACACCAAGTGCTGCAATAAGAAGGGCTCTAACAAGCAGCACCCACCAAAGGACAACAAGAACTCTCCATCCACTTCCAATCACTCCTATCCACCAACGGTCACTGTAGGTTAACAGGCCCCCCACAAAGGGCCCCTGCAGAAGCTGTGGTGCTTCTGCCCACTATAGTGCTGGGTATCCTTCCACAAGTTTGTCAACTTGATCAGTGCCATGTCCTCAGAGGATGGGCCATTGGAGACACCTCACCCCGAGAGATTGGAAACTCAAGTCCATCTCAGTGGCACCCTTTGATGGCTCTAACCTGCCAATGGACCTACCAGTTATGGTAGACTACATCAGATATCTGTCTGATTGATTGGTCTTCAGTGGTAGCCAGTGGAACTCTAGGTGAGAAGACTCAGTGGAAGATAGTGTCGGTAGAGAGCCACACCAAGTCCATTCCCACAGTCGAACTCCAGGTCACAACATCTTGGAGCACGCAACCTCACCGCATTGGTGTGGTGGGTGGAATTAGGCCTGGCATGGAATTCCTGTCAGGTTGGGACCTCCTCTAGGGAATTCCTTCCCCAACGCCATTCTGTAGCCCCACTACCTCTGCATGGAGGCATCAACTGTATCATCACCTATCACGAACAAAGCCATCATAACTGAAGTGGTCGATGAAAGGGGGCACTCTTCGTGCAAGTCTCACCCAAGTCCTCCGTCTTCATGAAAGGATGATGATAAAACCCAGTACTGCTGTCGAACATTCAAGGTGACAGGGCACTCCACCAATTGGTATGGCTGCCCTGACAAGCAACGCACAACATATGTCACCAATCAAATGACTCCAAGAGGCTCTGACCTCCAGCTGGGATAGGAATCTCTGTCTCAGCTCAACTCAAGCACACCGAGAGTTATTGCACCCCCAGGTTCCTTGTCAGGCACACCTGACCACAAATCTCTGCCAGTACCACTTGAGAGCCCTGAGCAGTGCCATGCTCCATCTATCTCAGACTTTGAGCGCAATGAACTTCTAGTGGACCTTACTGCTACACCTCTGATAGACCAGGAACTGGCCTACCGGGACACAGCAGCCAGAGTAGGGGGCCATCCAGTAGAATAGAGCCAATTAGCTTAACAAGAGCAACGAGTTCACCCTGGTACTCGTGTGCTATTGGCACAGTGCGTTTTCCATCTCAGAGTGATTGTGGCACCTACCCAGAGAAGGTAGCTATAGTGATCTCTTAGACGCTCTTTAGCTACTGAGTCAGTCAAACCTTGTGCCCTGCGTTCTTCTGACACAGCCTTTTTCTGTCTTCCCACATGAGACATTTGCTGTTGAACAAATGAAAGACGGGAGCATGCTTAATGTAATTGATCGTTTGCATAGAATTAAGTGGTAAGTGTTCTAATTTTCCTTCCATCTCTTAGGAATCCCTTATTGAGCAACCTATAGTATTGAATATTCCTCATATGAAGTTTTTATAGTAATTGAATTCATTGTTACCCAGTGAGATAGTTTAAATTAAAATCCAGGGTGTTAAAATCCTTGTCCACGATATAAAGTAAAACTTCCTCCATTGTGGAATAAATATTACTAGTGAGAGATCTTTCATATATGAGGTGTTATCTGGATGCTTTATTTCCAGACGTGTTACTACGCCTTGAAGCCTAGCTTTCCCCCTTGCTTGGAGATATATGAATTATCAGTGCCGATAAAGGAGCATTCAACATCCATCAACTCAGATGTTACAAGGAGTCCTTTAAGGAGACTCAAATATAATTGTGTCGAGTTACTTACTGTTAACCCTTAAATGCTCCATTTTAATCCTTTTCTCATGTTAAGACTATTACGACAATTTAATTTGATTCAAGTTGTTGTGTGAATAAAAATCATATTTTGCACTAATTCATTTCAACCTAGCGACCTTCCATTATGATTTTCCAGCCTTAATTGATCTATTACGTAGGTCCTTTACGATGCAGGGCAGTACTGATATAATTAATCAATAATTAAAGTATTTAACAGAAGACCCATATATATATATATATATATATATATATATATATATATATATATATATATATATATGTGTGTGTGTGTGTGTGTGTGTGTGTGTTTGTGTATATATATGGTAAAATATATATATATATATATATATATATATATATATACATGTATTATATAATATACCTACACATCTCTTTCAGGGAGTAAGAATTTGAATTTTGTCAATCTGTCGAATAACGATCCATTCCTGCGGCGTATGCAATTTATCCAAATTGACAAAACTGACATTTGATCCAATGTTCTCAAGGCCAGAACGTCCCTCAATGGAAAACGTCGAACTGGTTGCCGGAATATCATTGACTGCAATCCGATTTAATACAGTGAAATTTTACGCAGTATTATCGATGGTCTGAATAAGGCAAATTGCAGAATTTATACTCCATTCTTGTGTAAATGATCATGCTCAGCGTGATCTAAATTGCCCGCATCTTTTCGTCTTTCTTTGAGGCCGTCATCAATCATATCATTCTTTTGGAGAAAAATATGAATTTTTATTTCAGTTTTAGTCTTTATCTGAGATGAGTTAGGATTCCAGCTTCAGCAGCTGTCTATTTTCCTCAACTCTGTAGGTGGTTCCGAGTTTCAAGGTCCACACCAGGCTTCCTTAATACATTTCACTCCCTATCACAAGAGCAACGGCCCCTCAGGGCTCCTTACGGCAATGGCTCTATATAGTACGTATAGTATTAGTATCCTTAAGGCAGCCTCCCTTTTCATGTATGCAATGGACTGTTTTTAAAGCTGGCATAGGTTCCCTGGGTCGCGTGAGGATACCGGCCATTAAAGAGAGAGAGAGAGAGAGAGAGAGAGAGACGGAGTTGAATGATGAGGGGTTCTGCTAAATCGCCTCCGGGATTAAGCCATCGGGATTTGTGTGGGGATTAAGCCTCGCAAAGCGAAGTCAAATGAAGCAATAACCATTTGCTGATGTATTTATCCGACTGCATCCGCGCCCGGTTTGTTATTTATGCTTCGTAAAATCTTCCTGTTTTTTTTTTTTTTTTTTTTTTTACTCGAATTTGAGTTTCATGTTAAGTGAATGATTCTAGCAAAGATAGATTTTCGAATTAACTGAATGACTGTTTTTAGTATATCAATTTTCGTTTGCTGTACTCGAAAATATTTTGCTTTTTGTGGGGAAAAAATAGTATGACTTTGTGTTAAGCATATAATTATGTCATTAGTATACTCTTAAATATCTTGTTTTTGTAGGAGAAAAATGTATTTTCAGTAAGAATATAAATACGAATTATAACAAATGATGCTAATCATGAAGAATGTTTCTTAGCCTAACTAACATTTTACTTAAATATTTGCCAAATTTTGCTCAGTCATATAAAATCTATAATTTTCCTTTTGCGAATTACGATCAACATTTGTTTTTCTTTTCAAGAAGAACCGAAATCCTAGTGTAAAAAAGGAAAAAAAAAAGCTAGGAGTGACATTTGATATTACAACAATATTTTCATATAATGGATTTTGAAGCTATCTGATTGCTATCTCACCTGATCAGCCTCGATATTGACGTTCATTTAATTGGAATCTGAGGTCATAAATTCCATGGAGTGTATCTGAAGTTTCATTGATCACGTGGCAGTTCATTCATACCATGAGAGTTCATTCATTAAATGAACAAGGATCACACTGGTATAATGATGGGTTATTGTACAGCTTTCCCTTTAAATAAACAAGGTTGCGATTGGCTGAACTATATTGTACCAGATACTGCATTCCACATTTGCCCACTAATTTCACGGTTTAACGCACTACAGTCTCTCTCTCTCTCTCTGTATGTGTGTGTGTGTGCGCGTGCAAAGTGAGGGCAGTCATTTAACATGCGATGAGATACTTCGAAACTGAATTCTTTCTTTTACACTGGCTTGGGTCTTTAGGTCAGTGGAATGTACGGTGAAAGTGAGAGGAGCAATTTAATACTTGAACTCTTCCCTTTTTAGTGCATATAGCCTCTGGTTTCCAAGTTAGTGGATATATATATATATATATATATATATTATATATATATATATATATATATATATATATAACCTCTGGTTTTTCTATGTTAGTGGATATATATATGTATATATATATATATATATATATATATATATATATAGTCACTGGTTTCTATGTTAAGGTATATATATATATATAATATATATATATATATATATATATATATATATATATATAGTATATATATATATATAATATATATATATATATATATATATATATCGCCTTTCCTGAGGCATTGCGAGGCAAATGGGCCTCGATAATGTCTCAGTAAAGGCGAAAGCGGCGGTACTGATTTCTGCCTATATGATATATATATATATATATATATATATATATATATATATATATAAAATGAATAGGATGGAGAAAAGCCAGCGTAACATCATACATGTATTTTCCAATTTTCGAGACTTTGGGTCTCATCATCAGGGCTGTAAACATACAAAACATACAAATTAAAAAGACTCAGTATTAATATTAATATTAATAAAAATGGAAGTACATAAAAGTTAAATATAATAATTTAAAAAAATGAACTAAAAAAAAATGAACTAAAAAAATTTTTATATATATAAAAAAAATTAAAAAGTGAAGAATTCTTAAAAGTTAGTACCTATCTCTATGGACCGTTAAAAAAACTGAGTGACGTTGTCTGGTTTGGAAAGAAGAACGTCAACTATGCTATATATAGGACTGTGGAAGAAGTCTGACCATTTAATGGGCACAAGCTGTTTGATTGTTAATGACTCCAAAACAGAGAGAGAATAGTCGTTGGGCGCTGTGACAATACGAAAATCCTTATATGAAAATGATGTTATTTACATTTATTACAATGTTCTCGTATGTTAGGAAAATTCTTTCGTTTTCAAAGTACATCCCGTACGGTGACTCCGAGATGAGAGTCGATTCTGACTTTGAGCAGTCTTTTGGTGGCTCCCACGTATTTCCCGATCTTACATTTCGGGCAAGTAAAGCAATATACCACCAAAGACCGCATCAAAGCCGGAAGTTTATCTTTGTGTGGGAGAACAAAGAACCCAGAGTTTTAGGATTTTTTGCTATCAACTTAAGATTCACAGCCGGAAAAAGTTTCCTGAATGACTTTTTGTATTTGCACCCTTAAATGTGTTGGACTGAATGAAAGGTATCGATGCATATATTAATAATTTAGGCACGTTCGGTACAAGTTGACGTGGGTGAAATTTATCATTTAAAAAGTTATTGACATATTTCAAGAATAAGGTTGGGAGGATACGAATTATTTTAAAAAACTGAAGTAAAAAATTGTATTTCAATATGGAAGTTATGCCAGCTGGAAGACAACGTATAAAGCACGATGCAATAGCGTGGAAATACTATTTAATTTAAATGTTATGGAACAACTGCTATAAAAGTTAGTACCTTGACCTGTGAACGTCGTTTTTCTAAAGACGCTCGTATTAAAACCATGTTCTGTCCTAGTAATTAAAACATCTAAAAAAGCAAGTTGGTGTCGTGTTTCATGTTCGATTGAGAAATTTATATTAGGATGTAGGCCATTGATATATTCCAAGAAAGCTTCAGCTGCTTCTCGGGACCTAATAGAGCAATAGTGTCATCCACATATCGCTTATAAAAGAGAGGGCGATATGATAAGGGACAACCATCCAGCATTTGTTCCTCAAAAGAGCACATAAAGGCATTAGCCATAACTGGGCCAAGTGGTGATCCCATTGAAACACCATCGACTTGTTTAAAAACTTTCTTGTTAAAAATAAAGTGAGTGTCCTGCACTGCAATTTCAAGAAGTTTCTTAAAATTATCCTTATTAAAACCATGATATAAAATATTTTCTTCGTAAAAGATCTTATCTAAAATGATGTCAACCGTCGCCTGCAACGGTTATGTTCGTAAAAAGAGATGCGACATCCAAACTCACCATATATAAGTCAACATCCTGTGGTAGAATATCAGGTACAAGGTTAGCAGAATTGAGTAAAACGTATTCATTATTTGCAAATGGCTGTAGCAATGGTACCAAGAATTTTGCAATCTGGTAATTTGGGGTATTGTATGCCGCCAAAATTGGTCGTAAGGGAACCCCATCTTTATGAATCTTAGGAAGTCCATACAACACACCATAGGATGAACCTGAACAATACAATTCTTGGTAAGTGCTTTCAGCTATAATATTCTGATCTTTGAGACTTTTGAGTAATCTATTGATTTTATCCTCCACCTTAAATATATGGTTGATATGTTTGGAACACCTATTTCAACAAATTTAGTGGTATCTTCAAGAATATTATCCATTTTCTGTACATAGTCATTTTTATTTAGTATCACCGTGCCTCTTCCTTTATCCGGTCTGGTTATGACAATGTCTGGGTTATTGGATAAGGTTTTTAGTAGCATATAATCATCTTTACGAAAGAAAGGAAACCAGTTACTACATAATTTAGAAAAAGTTTTGTGAGCAATGCTTTGCAAGTCTCTCTGTAAACTGGGCAAGCTGAAGCTTTCTTGGAATATATCAATGGCCTACATCCTAATATAAATTTCTCAATCGAACATGAACACGACAACCAACTTGCTTTTTTAGATGTTTTAATTACTAGGACAGAACATGGTTTTAATACGAGCGTCTTTAGAAAAACGACGTTCACAGGTCAAGGTACTAACTTTTATAGCAGTTGTTCCATAACATTTAAATTAAATAAATAGTATTTTCCACGCTATTGCATCGTGCTTATACGTTGTCTTCCAGCTGGCATAACTTCCATATTGAAATACAATTTTTACTTCAGTTTTTTAAAAATAATTCGTATCCTCCAACCTTATTCTTGAAATATGTCAATAACTTTTTAAATGATAAATTTCACCCACGTCAACTTGTACCGAACGTGCCTAAATTATTAATATATGCATCGATACCTTTCATTCAGTCCAACACATTTAAGGTGCAAATACAAAAAGTCATTCAGGAAACTTTTCCGGCTGTGAATCTTAAGTTGATAGCAAAAAATCCTAAAACTCTGGGTTCTTTGTTCTCCCACAAAGATAAACTTCCGGCTTTGATGCGGTCTTTGGTGGTATATTGCTTTACTTGCCCGAAATGTAAGATCGGGAAATACGTGGGAGCCACCAAAAGACTGCTCAAAGTCAGAATCGA
Organism: Macrobrachium nipponense; assembly: GCF_015104395.2. Taxonomy (NCBI): domain Eukaryota; kingdom Metazoa; phylum Arthropoda; class Malacostraca; order Decapoda; family Palaemonidae; genus Macrobrachium; species Macrobrachium nipponense. The sequence goes on from NC_087205.1 coordinate 37,270,945, forward strand.
CTCTCATCTCGGAGTCAGTCACCGTACGGGATGTACTTTGAAAACGAAAGAATTTTCTAACATACGAGAACATTGTAATAAATGTAAATAAAAACATCATTTTCATATAAGGATTTTCGTATAGTCACCCAAGCGCCCAACGACTACTTTCTCTCTGCTGTTTTGGAGTCATTAACAATCAAACAGCTTGTGCCCCCCATTAAATGGTCAGACTTCTTCCACAGTCCTATATATAGCATAGTTGACGTTCTTCTTTCCAAAACCAGACAACGTCACTCATTTTTGTTTTTTAACTCCATAGAGATAGGTACTAACTTTTAAGAATTCTTCACTTTTTAATTTTTTTTTTTGGTTTTATATATATAAAAATTTTTTTTTAGTTCATTTTTTAGTTCATTTTTTTAAATTATTATATTAACTTTTATGTTACTTCCATTTTTATTAATATTAATATTAATACTGAGTCTTTTTTTAATTTGTATGTTTGTATGTTTTACAGCCTGATGATGAGACCCAAAGTCTCGAAAATTTGGAAAATACATGTATGATGTTACGCTGGCTTTTCTCCATCCTATTCATTTTAAATCTACGGCGTTCCAGACTGCCCCAACCTTCCTGTATTATATATATATATATATATATATATATATATATATATATATATATATATATATATATATATATATATATATATACATACATATATATATATAACATACATACATACAAATACACCAAAGTAGAAAATTTGTAAAACTTTTTGAGCACTTCTAACTGTGCATGCATATACAAAATTGAGTGAGATATATATATATATATATATATATATATATATATATATATATATATATATATATACATATATATATATATATATATATATATATATATATATATATATATATATATATATATATATATATATATATATATATATATATATATATATATATATCACACACATCATATATACTATATATATATATATATATATATATATATATATATATATATATATATATATAATATAAATCTGTGCTGGTACTTACTTTCATTGC
>NC_087205.1:37277502-37380002 GCF_015104395.2 Macrobrachium nipponense
TCACGAGATTGAATTCCGTCATCTTCAACGGGAATCTGAAAAAGGAAAGGTTCAAATATCGTGGAAGAATCTTGTCTTTTTGATTACGCTCCTTCACAGGGATAGAGGACTTTTTTGTTTACTTTTTTTTTTAGGGGGGGAGGGCAAGGTTTTCTCTCTGTGAGGTTGTTTAGAAACTGTTGTTGTAAGAATTTTTATTTTTTTTTTTTTTGTGGGTCAGTCCTCTTTCTATCAATTTATTTTGAAACTGTTGTAGAGACTTCATTTATTCTTTTTAGGGTGGCGAGTTCTTCTTTCTTCCTATGAGCACATTGAGACCCTGCTTTTTATAAAAGTTTTTGTACTTTTTTTGGAAAGGTCTTTTTTCTTTTCTGTCAATTTATTTAAAACGTATTGTTGTAGGAACTTCTTTTATTTGTTGCTTTAGTGGCAAGGTCCCCTTTCTGTCTGTCATCTTATTGAGAAACTGATGTCTTAAGAATTTCTATATTTTAGTTTTTTTTTTATCATTCCTCTTGCTGTCTATCAGCTTATTTAGAAATTGTCGCTGTAAGTTGCTTATGTTTATTGCAATAAGGATGAAATTTGTTCCTTTTTGTAATTGTTTATCGAGCGCTGTGTTCATATCTTTCTTGTTTATTTGCATACCAATCACTTTACTTTATTCCCTCGTTCTTAACTTATTTATTTACTTTATTCCCTGGTTCTTAACTTATTTATTCACTTTCCCATTTTCCCTGAGGATGTTGTGCAATTTGAATCTCGAAAGGTCAAGCGAAAATGCAAGGCATTGCCACACACTAAAATAACTCTCATTGTATTTTTGTAATCTATAAATATTTTTATACATATATTTATTAATTTATCCATTTATCTCCTTTTTTTACTTCAAAATAATGGATCTCTTCTTTCTGTATTTCCCATTACCTTCCGTTGCTTCTTTCAGATGAACGCCATACTCTTTGGAAGCTAGAATTTCAAGCCAATGACCCCTGTAGGCTTGTTCCATATGAATAGGTGTTTATATTCCGAATAATAATAATAATAATAATAATAATAATAATAATAATAATAATAATCAATAATAATAATAATAATAATATTCTTTTTCATTGAATTACTTTTATTGATTCATATTGTCATAACGCTAGGCATTCGTATCAATTGCTTTTAAGTTTATATAAGAAATATCATTTACAAGGAATTCTTCCTGTCTCATTCCGCTACATCTGATCCATATGCCTACTACGGGAATCCCCCCTTTTCAACCAAGGCATACCTGTACCTCCCCTCCTCCCCCACCAGCTTACCTTCCCAGCGGCATGTGGTTCTAATTTACCTCGTCTCTGTCACTTGATGTTACTGGGTCTTCACCAAGAGTTCAAATGGTCCCCTTTGGAAGTGTTTTATGTGTGTGTGTGTGGTGTTTGGGGGTGAGGGGGGTTGAAGGTATATGATGAAGGGGGTGGGTGTTCCGGTGGCTTTCATTTGCCGTGTGAAGCGAGAGTAATTGTTTTGCAGAGTGAAAATTGGAGTAGTAAGTCTCTTCTCACAGACCTCATGCAACTCTCTCTCTCTCTCTCTCTCTCTCTCTCTCTATCTGAGTTACTTTTTGTACCATAGGGAGGACTGGCAAAGGAAGGCTCCATCGCTATTGACCGCTAATGACCCTGAGTATCTTTCTCAAAAAGAGCGATGACGAAAACAGATTTGCTTTTGCATTAAGTCGGATGGGCTATCCTAAAATAATTTTCGGGGTGGTCCATTTTATTATTCTCTCAAAATTACATATGGGACGTCATGGACCTTTGGGGACTTTTTATGATATGGGCAAAACGTACGTGTTTTCCAACATTCTGCATTCCTTCCAAACTTGTAAGTTACCAGAGGGAAGGAAAAGAGGAAAAAAAACACCTAAGTATGACAATATATATATATATATATATATATATATATATATATATATATATATGTATGTATGTATGTATATATGTACAGGTATAAGCTGATCAATTTGAATGTATACAAACTTATATGCCACCTTTGATGTTGAAGTACATCTATTTATAGTAAAAAGAAAGCGATTTTGATAGAATGAGAATTGTGGATACAGATAGCAAAAGTCGAAGGTGTGGGACTTGATTCAAATATAATTATAAAAGGTAATTTTCCTTCCCCGATTGAATAATTGGGAGCTATCTGAAACCTCTCTTACCCTCACCGAACTTTGCCATGACAACTCTCCCTCTTCATTCAGTTGGTATAGTGGTTAGTGTCTTGGTATGCCGCTCAAATATCGAAGGTTCACGTCTATCCCAGGGTAATGAAAAATCTCTGGCTCTGTATCATGATCAGTTACTGCTACAGTATGGGGTCTGCAGTGAGAGTTTGAAACCAATTTTCTTTAGAAGCTTGAATTTCAAGTCAGTGGCCTCTGTGTGCTTGTTCCTTGTGAATAGGTATCATCTGATGAAATAATAATAATGAATTTACACCAATATGAAATAATTATTTCCGATATAATCCCCTCAATGATAATCGCTGTGCATGTTCTAATACCCGGAGAGAGAGAGAGAGGGAGAGATATTGAAGCAACTCCCAGGAGCTCTCAGTAGAGCAACGAACATCCCAAATCCTAGAGAGGAGAGTCCTGCTTCAAATACTCTGACTAAATTGCCAAGTTAGACTCGCGAACTCGAGTTACGTTGAGTCGCTTGAAGCGAATTTAAAAACTATTTTTAGACTTGTAACTCGCTTATAAGCTCCTTCTAAAGAAATATTTTAAGGCTAATTGATGTGGAGATGTGTTAATGAAATGAAAATGTGCCCCTGAATGCGAACAGATAATGTAGATGTGAGTAAACTGTCATAATGGTTAAGTGTATATGTTGTCATTTAAACTACTTACGCCATGCCAATCAGCCGATCGCCCACATTAGCTGATTAACACCTTGCAATGATGGGCGGGATGGCTTGTATGTATATTAATAATATATCTATAATATATATATATATTGGATATATATATATATATATTATATAGATATATAATATAATATATATCATATTATATATATATATGGATTTTCTAATATTGTTTATTCCCCATTTGCGTGCGATGTTCTAACAATAGTAATCCATGAAAATCACAATTGATAAGAAAATAATAATCTTAAATCACCTTTTATTTGAGATATAGTACCAGAAAAACGAGAAAGTAATAATTCCAATTAATTGCCAGAAAACCCTCACCTCTCAATTACATTTCTTATAACAAAGAACAAAAAAATAGGTTTTTCTTTCCTCTAGACATTCGAAAAGTGTCATCTTCCTCCCGTAAGTACTTTTCTATTCTTAGAATCATATGTTTGTTCTTCTAAAAGTTCCTTTGATGAATTTAGCACCTTATTTCAAAGTCGTTGTGAAAAAGGCTTCCAGTCTCCACGCTTGCTAACAATTTATTTGTTTTTCATTACAATTCCGTTGATAATAAAACAAAAAAAGAAAACGCTTAGGAAAAATCAGCTAACATAAAGGATAATACTCGTACAGGAGAAATTAAAACTTAAATCATTACAATTTTTGTTTATACTCTACAGTCCTGTTATTCTTTATCCTTTTTTGTAATTTATAATTTCAATACTTTTATACATAGCTGTGTTAAGTTTCTTTGACTAGAATATTTATAATAATATAATAATAATAATAATAATAATAATAATAATAATAATAATAAAGCTATCATCTCGTCTCTTCAAAGAAGAAAGAAAATAGATTAAGTATTGATAAAACGGAGAAGAGAGTTAGAGAGAAAAGCTCAGGTATCGATCAAAATAAAAACAAATAAGAATAAGAGAGTTAGAGGGAAAAGGATACAACTTTAATTCGTAGCACCTATAACTTCGCTTCGTGGAGAATGGAAGGACACAATGGTCAGAAAAAAAAAATGCTGCATGAAACAAAAGCCTTAGTTAAAACAACAGACTTTCTTTAAACCAATAGATTTCCTTAGAACAACAGATTTTCTTAAAATAACAGATTTGCTTAGAACAACAGATTTACTTAAAACAACAGTATCCCTTAAAACAGCAGATTTCCTTCAAACAAAAGACTTTCTTTAAAAAAACAGACTTCCTTAGAGCAACAGATTTCCTTTAAACAACACACTTCCTTTAAACAATAGATATCTTTAAAACCACAGATTTCCTTAAAACAGTAAATTTCCCTCAAACAACAGGTTTCCTTCAAACAACAGAGTTCCTTTAAACAACAGATTTTCTTCAAACAGATTTTCTTCAAAACAGATTTCCTACTAAACAACAGATCTCCTTAAACAACAGATTTCCTTCAAACAACAGATTTCCTTTAAACAACAGAGTTCCTTTAAATAACAGATTTCCTTCAAACAGCAGATTTTCTTTAAACAACAGATTTTCTTCAAACAACTAATTTCCTTTAAACAGCCGATTTCTCTCAAGCAACAGATTTTCTTTAAACAACAGATTTTCTTTAAACAACCGATTTCCTTCAAACAACCGATTTCCAGAGCTTCTTAAGAATGGCCAAATAATTCTGCTAGGTTCGCAATCAACTTTAGATATAGGGGACTAGTATATGTCTACTTTCTAGTTACCTTCAAGAGACAGACAATAAGGACTTAACATTTCTCTCTGAGTGACTTCAGAGTATTGTCACTTCTCGTTTGTTTGTTTGTTTGCTGGGAGGTAATAATAAGTTGTCATCCAGGTGCCCATATGAAGACGAACTTCGCTCCCATCTAAGAGATATTACAGTTACTGCTAAAGCCAAACATAACATTGGGAGAGAGAGTGAGAGAGACACACACACAGATTAAATGTATTATATCTGTGAACGAATTATATATGTGTATATATATATATATATATATATATATATATATGATATATATATATATATATATATATATATATATATATATACCTAACTACATATATTATATTCTCTTATTCTCGTACACCTGGCAACAACATAATTATATACATCTCATTTCAGTAACAGATCAAAAGGTACCTCTTATTGGTCTCCAGCAGTAAGTAGACCATTATTTCAGAGCGGCCATCAGATCATCATTCCCAATATAGCTATCGAGGTAAACTTATCTATATGGAATAGAGGAAAGTCCTCTCCCTTTTACTCTTGTAAAAGGGAAACAGAAATCCTTTCCCTGGGAGATTTCTGTCACGGAGGATGCAAAGGGACTTTGAGGATTCCAGTTTTTTAATCCAGAGAATTCTCTGGAGCCTCGTCATGGGTACATTGAACTGAAATCGAAATCAACTTTGCATTCACTTACGACGTAATCCCCCGATGTTACTTTCATTTATGTTATACAAATATCGTATTGAATAAGAGTGTAAAGTGATCTCAAAGTTAAAGCGGATTAGTGGACTATCTATTTATCTATCTACTTGTCTATCTGTCTATCTATACATCTAACTAGCTATCTACGCATTTATCGACGCGCAGGGCGGCTAATTTATCTTTTTCCCGTAGTTTTTCCTTCTTTTAATGACAGCAGCTGGGCTTTTTTTTTCAATAAGTGTCCTCTTACATCTATGATTAGAGTTTTTCTAAGGAGTTTATTATTTTCTTTAAAGGAATTCATTTTTTAATGTGTTCCATGTTTTTCTAATTAGGACTTTATTTATTTAAGGTATGCCTTACTTTTTTTAAGGAGTGTCATATCTTTTCATTACGCATGCCACTGAAGTAATACAATTCCAAAAAAAATTTTATATTCGAATGTTACAATCTTGACTCGACATGACCCCATAAAATCATAATTCATTTTCACATACCATCCTTTTTTTTAAGGCGTTCTTTATTTTTTCAGCGATACTTTTATTTCAAATAGTGTTTCATATCTTGTTACTGAGAACAGCGCTGAAAAGAAGGATTCCTAAATTAGTTGATAAGTTCGAATGCCACAATGTTGACTCGACAAGACTCCATCAGAACATAACTCATATTATGATTTTTTTACTAGGAATTCTGTATTTTTTAAAAGCGTTCCTTCTTTTTTTCAGGATTCACTGAAATAAAGTAATCCAAAAATGAGTTTATATTCGAATGCCACAGCCTTGACCCGAGATCCATATTCGAAATCAGTCTTTCCTCCTGAGGCAGAGACATTTTAATATTTTGTTGACCTTCCCATTAGGACTAATTATTATTTAAAATCTCCTTTATAATACAGAATTAGGACTAACTTTTTAAAAGTACCCTTTATCAGATACATATAGTTGTTCGTCAAAAATTAAGATCTCATAAACTTATCAACTTTATTAATGATTATTCATTTCTCTCTTCCTCTTCTTCTTCTTCTTCCTCTTCTTCTTCTTCTCTTTCCAGAACGGGAATCGTGGCCAGCGTTGGTAGTTCCCGTCACAGCAGTGAAAGTGACGTCAGCAGCGAGGCAGCCAGTGAAAGGGGATCGACCACTGCCCTGACGGAGGACCGTCGGTTCTCCCGTACCTCAGTCAAGAGGAGGTCGTCCTACAGGGCCTCCAGGGTCAAGAATCACGACCTCAACGACCCCTACGACGCTGATGATCAGTCAGGTAATTTGGTGGAGACGTATTTATGCACACACCACGTATGTATTATACTATATATATATATATATAATATATATATATATATACCTATATATATATAGTATATATAATATATATAATAATATATATATATAGTATATATATTATATATATATATATTAATAATATATATATATATAATATATATATACATGAGTCATATCACATTGCCGTGATTCATATACATACATCGAGCCTCAAATGTCCTTTGATATCTAATTCGCTCTACCTCGGAATTAATATATTTTCATATATGTTAACCGAAGGGGAATTTTTTAGTCGATAAGAAATTTGTTGCACCCGTGAGCCGACAAATTTCTTATCGACTAAAAAATGCCCCTTCGGTTAACATATATGAAACTATATTTTAATTCCGAGGTAGAGCGAATTAGATATCAAAGGACATTTGTAGCTCGATGTATATATATATATATGTGTGTGTGTGTGTGTATGTATTTATGTATGTATGTATGTATGTATGTATGCCTTTACAATGTATATGTGTGTAGGTTGGAAATTAACCTCTTCTTAGTACCAACAATTTAGTGTATATAATTAGTTAAATCTTCTGATTTTAATGTCTACACTTCAGATGTCCACCACGGTACGATAATTAGAAATTTTTCCAACTAAAAGGTTGCAAATATTTAATTTCACAAAAGAACTCCTACAGCTGTTTCAACCACCTCACTCTAGGACCATTAGTGAGGATGGCCAGTGATATGAAAATGAGGTAGGGGAAGGGGAACTGTAGTTGAACACTATTACACTATGACGACACCACACTTTTCCCTTGGGCACTATAAATACTCTTCTTAGCCCATCACTTCAGTTCCAAAGTATTCTTTAACCATGGGCCGAGTTCCTCACTTCTACGCCACCATCACAATTCCACAATCATGTTTCATCACTACAACCCCACTCATTCGCACTTAGTCACTAAACCATCACAAAAGTCGCTCCTTCCCCCTCCTCCACCCCCCACATTCTTCAGCCATCACCTCCGCCCCCTACTACAATCCCACACACCACAGTATTTCCACAATTCCACACCACACCACTGCCTTAGTTCCTTTCATTTCTTTCACGTCAAGACTAGAGTTCCCCCCTACCATCATTAAGTGCAGTGACGTCAGCAGCAGGCGGTGGACTCGGCCCAAATCCCATCCAAAATCCCATCCACAATCACTCCTCCGCTCGCCCAGTCTCCTACTACCAGCGCTAATGATAATAATTACGGCAAGAACTTGATAGAATACCTCGCGTATCGCGTTGCCACGCTGGCCATCGAGGGCAAATAAACCGGAATTAGACCTTTTGTTGAAGGCACCGCAGAGCGAGGGAAGGCGAGCGTGCGACGGAGGGAGGGAGGGAGGGAGGGAGTAGAATCCCCCCCTCCCCCTACCCCCTTCAGTCATTATCTGGCCAGGGGCTGCTGCGTTGCTTTGGCGCGTCGTAAAATGATACGTGTGATTGATGGCATGTCTTAATGAGGAAGCGCAAATAAGTTCGCTGCAGCTGAGCTGGGGAGAGAGAGAGAGAGAGAGAGAGAGAGAGAGAGAAGGCAATACCAAGAAGGCCAACGAAGCAAATTGTAAAGATTCACAGAGATAATTTACGCATGAGTGAGAGAGATGGGGGTGTGGGGGAGACCTCAAGAAAGATGGGCAAAGAAGCAAATGTGAAAAGAGACAGAGAGATAATTTAGCCACGATACGATGAAGAGGCGAATGATGTTGCCGGTAAAAGATGAAATAGTAAGTAACATGATTTACAAAGAGTTACAAGGATTAGGATGTCTCAAAGCCCTATTAGTCCATCCGAGAAGACATCGTGTGCTCGCTTATCTCTAGGAGCAGGTTTTACTGTGCATTCACAGTGTCCTAATGATTTTGTCTAGCTTTCTTTTCAACTCTTTCCACATTGCTGGAGTTTACAACTTCTGTTGGCAGTTTATTCCATGTGTCACATATCCTTGTATATATAGTTCCCACAATGGGATGAGTTGTATCTCTTCAGTTCTAGTTTCCATCCATTATATGTAGACGAAGATTATTTTACAAACAGATCATACTAGAGGAAAACGTACAAAAGCAAGAAAATAATAAAAGACAGTTAGACGAAGAAAACGGAAAAAGAAAAAAAAAAAAAAAAAAAAAAAAAATTAAAAAAAAAAAAAAAAAAAAAAAAAAAAAAAACGGAAAATCATTCGTCGAGAAGAGAAGAGAATAGAGAATTTTCATGCGACATAAAACGAAAAAACAAAAATGTCATTTATCCAGGAGATAACGTTGAAGGCTGCACGCCTGAAAAGGAAAAGGGAAGAATAAAAAAAAATGTAATTGAAAAGTTGGCGAAATGACGATTTCAGAAAATGAGGTAAAGAAAGAAATTGCGGAGTGACGCGAAAAGATCATTTTGTCTCAAAACTTATCAAAGATTAAAGGCCCAAAGAAACTCCGTCATTTGAAAGGGGAAAGAAGGAAGGAGAAAGAGGAATTAAGAGAACATCGAAAAAGGAGATGTGGAGTTCTAAGAAAGGATTGCAAGAAAGTGGAAATCAAACATGCGGATAGAATATAGCCAGGTGGAATCACCAAAGAGAAAATCAAACTGAAAGAAAATAAAAAGAAAATTATTTAAAATGACTTTGGTAATTAACCTATCAGTTCTCATTGTGGCCAGTTACAGCTATTGCCAAGTTCGTATAGTCTGTTGTGAGTCTTAGGGCCAGTCAGTAGAACCTATATGCCAACGGCGTTAGACATTCCCTAGCTGGTCACCATTCCAATCAATGACCAAGCTCGTTGCTTGGATCGAAGACCTGAGATACTTTTGCGACACCTGTTAGACAGTGTAATCAATAAATAATAAATAACGGATAGACAAATAATTGGAATTGCAATGTGAAATTCAAGCCAAAGGCCAAGCTTTGGGACCTATGAGGTTATTCAACGCTGAAAATAATGTTGAAGCAATTGTTAGGAGAAAGTTAAGGAAAGTGGGACGGAAGAAAGAGAATATGAACGGAGTTACAGTAAAAGGAACGAAAGGAGTTTGCAGCTAGGGGCCGAAGGGACGCTGCACAGGACCTTAAGTGATGCCTACAGTGCGCTGCCTGAGATACAGTGACAGCACTACCCTACTCCCTATGTGGGATAATACTAGTAATAATCAACACTATATAAAAGGTGTTACATAACTTTGCTGATAACGACGAGGACACCAGCTTCAAGCTAAAGGACCAGACCTGTTTTCTTTCGATCGAATTGATTCCAGAAAACAGATCAGTGGCATTACGACAGAGCAGTTTATCAGGAACTCCTTCCCCCAAGGAAATTCCGGGGTTTCCTCTTAAAGATCAAAGGTTCCGCTTAATTGGCCCAGATTGGTGGCGGATGCCACATGCTGATTTGGCTGTGCTGCTTATTAACAAGGACCTCTCTCTCTCTCTCTCTCTCTCTCTCTCTCTCTCTCTCTCTCTCTCTCACTAAGTGTCTACTAATGATTTACGTAAATGAATGATACGACTTTGTCAGTTATATTGATTCTCTCTCTCTCTCTCTCTCTCTCTCTCTCTCTCTCTCTCTCTCTCTCTCTCTCTCTCTCTTCCTGAGACCAACGTAGTTTTATGTATGAAATACAGTCAGGGTCAAAGTACTTATATATATATATATATATATATATATATATATATATATTATATATATAATATAATTACCCTCCTTATCAAAACTACATAAGTGGCAACTCTACTTTTTAGTCGCGGCCGGCCTCTCTCTGCAAGCAACATCAAACTAGGCTAATGAGTTCACATAAATACAAAAATATGCTATTTATTTCCCAAACTAGTTGAACATAAAATGGAACAAAGAGATTAAAAAGGTCATATTTAAGAACTTAGTCTGACCCACAAAAGAATTGTAAATTGTCATTCTACTCTTCTGAATTAGTCTAAGTAATCACCCCAAACTCTCAAATTGTCAACTACTACATTTCTATAGTCAAGACTTAGAGAATCCCATCTCAAGAATAAGGACATGGGACCCATTTGAAACAAAGGGACATATCCATTATATTCCCCACTACACAATGTTAAATAAATGTATACACTTCACACTTCTCTCTTTTCAAAGGCAACTGTTTCTAAGTCATTTAAATATGTGCCATACCTTCTTTGATGGGTCTGTACCGGCACCTGATGTCCTGCGAACCATCTCCCTCCTTATCTCAAAATCTCAAAAGAATGTGTGCTTTCTCTTAAGTGTCTCGAGCGGTTGGACCCATCATTCAGGCACAAACGGATGTATGCATCCACCACACCCTAAGATCCCCCTAGCAACTGATTGAACAGGTGTCGGCCTCACAAATGCATGCTCATCAAATTCCTTCGTTTCAAAGAAGGCTATCACTAGGTGCTCTCTATCTCCAAGCCAGAAAAGCTGATACCATGTAATTCACCGACACATTAGTTTCTTCTTTTAATATATATATTTTGATCTTAACAGTATTTTATACAAACCCCACCGGTCAGTTTTCGTTAACAGTTATATAGTCAAGGCAGACACCAGTGCTCGAAAGAAGCTGTACTTTGAGTTGATTTTATAAATCTATTTGTTATTAGTTAAATTAGAATATAAGTTTGGTAGTTGTAATAACATCCTTCATTGATATTTTATAAAGAATCTTTTTTGGAATATTAAAACAACATTTACCATTTTCATTCATATTTTATTATCTCACTATCTTCTCAGTTTTTCCTCTCCCTCTTGTTTGTTGTGTTATTCGTGTTCGTCCGTTCGTTTTGCATAAATGTTGCATAAATTTATATCGAATTTTTAACAGAATAACTTCACTTTATACAACTCTGGCGGAAAGCTTTATACCTGCATTCGTGCAATTTCTTTGAATAAGAAACAGGGATCTAAACACAACTACATGAAATGAGAGAGAGAGAGAGAGAGAGAGAGAGAGAGAGAGAGAGAGAGAGAGCTAATTAACCTGGCGATTGAGAGTGGAAATTCAGCCAAGTTCATGAGGTCCCGAGTCAATGGGACTAAGTCAATTCGTTAGCTCTAATTAGGCGATGCTCTGAAGGGCCTCGTGAGGCAGAGATCGTGGGAAAATCCCGAAGGAGGGATTCTGACGAACGAACGGCATAAGCTCTCACTTTTGCGTGTGTGCGCGCGCGTGTGACCTCGTTCTGATACTATGGTTACGGGTTCCAATCGCTGAACACACCAAGATTACTTAATTTTTTTGCATTTGGATCTCAGGCTGTAGTGATAAGCTTATTTTAAAAGTGAGAAGAAAATGAGAAGTTGGTTATTATAATAACAGGTATCGGTTAAAGGCGACCTGTAGCCTCTCTCTGTCTCTCTGTCTCTCTCTCTCTCTCTGTATATATATATATATATATATATATATATATATATATATATATATATAATATATATAGATATACATATCTAATAAAAGGAGCCCATAAAAACACCAAAATATAGAGAGAAAAGTACTATATTTCAGAGACTGCTGTCTCCCTGTTCAGGTAGATGAATGAGAAAAGTTTACAGAAAAGGTGGTATTTATACCAAGAGGTCCATCCACAGGCAAGCAAATTTAGGTCACCCCAGCTGATAATCTTCCTTTAATCTTCTTAAGTGTTGGTTGAATGAAAACCTTGTTGATCGTATCTGAAATCCATGCTCCTTTTGAGATGTTCATTACCTGCCTCTCTTTTATTAAGGCCGATTCCATCATTTGACTCTTGTACCGGCAGTTGCTGCTATAAATTACACGTGCCAGACAACAAAATTCCTTTTCTTGATGTTTTAATAATCAGAGACACGACAGAATACAAATTTACCATATACTGAAAACCAACGGTCTCACTTTCATACATTCACTACTTTAGCTATCATGACATTACTATCAAGGTAGGTGTAGCTAGCAACCTGTTCTTAAGAGCCTTACGAATTTGTTCCCCAGAACTCCTGGAAAAAGAATTTTAACTAATTTGCAAGCAACTTTCGTCTTTAAAGTATCCTGACCATATAATTGAGAAAGCAATTCACAAAGCAAACGTAATTTTCTACCGACCCCCTAAAGACAAGACCAGAAATACACCCAACAATAAAATAAAAATTCCTCACCTGGACACCATTAAGAGAGTAACCCACACCCTCGGAAAATCTAACCCTTTTGCATTTACTTACCCAAACACCTTAGCCAAATCCCTGATTAACGTCCAACAAAAGACATCTCCCAAGGATACTGGGGCTTACGAAATCCCATGCCAGGACTGTGACCAATCTTACATCGGATTTACAGGTAAATCACTTCCCCAAAGATTAATACAACACAAACGGTCAGTTAGGTATGGACAACAGAACTCGGCTATTTTCAACCATATAAATGAACATAACCATAGAATAAACTGGAATTTGTCACGTGTAATTTATAGCAGCAACTGCCGTTACAAGAATCAAATGATGGAATCGGCCTTAATAAAAGAGGGGCAGGTAATGAACATCTCAAAAGGAGCATGGATTTCAGATACGATCGACAAGGTTTTCATTCAACCAACACTCAAGAAGATTAAAAGAAGATTATCAGCGGGGGTGACCTAAATTGGCTTGCCTATGGATGGACCCCTTGGTATAAATACCACCTTTTCTGTAAACTTTTCTCATTCATTTACCTGAAGAGAGAGACAGCAGTCTCTGAAATATAGTACTTTTCTCTCTATATTTTGGTGTTTTTATGGGCTCCTTTTATTAGATGGAATTATGGAATTCTGTTGTTACAGAACATTTTTACCAGTCATATACACATACATATATATATATATATAATATATATATATATATTATATATATATCTATATATATATATATTATATATATATATATAGATATATATATATATATATATATAGATATATATATAGATATATATAGATATATATATATATATATATATATATATATATATATATATATCTATATATATCTATATATATATCTATATATATATATATATATATATATATATAGTATATATATAGTAGATATATATATATATATATATATATATATATATATATATATATATATATATATATATATATATATATAGATATATATATATATATATATATATAGTATATATATAGATATATATATATATATATATATATATATCTATAGATATATATATATATGTATATATACATATATATCTATATAGATATATATATATAATATATATTCTATATATATATATATTATATAGATATATATATAATGTATCATATATATATATATTTATTTATATATATACATATATATGTGTGTGTGTGTGTATACAGAGAGAGAGAGAGAGAGAGAGAGAGAGAGAGAGAGAGAGGTTGAAATTCCTCAGGTAAGATTTTTTTTAAAGTCACACACACAAAAAGAGAAATCTCATAGTGCATGAAAGAAGACTTTGAGCCACAGCGCCATCCTTCAGTGTACATTCATCTCATTCATTAACGCATTCATGTATTCATTCATTCGTCCATTCATTCGCAATAGGAGAACTTAATTAAGGTAGCTTTTTTCTCTTACTTTCATTTGCCGATCCTTAGCCCCCTCCTCCCTCCCCAACACCCGGACCTCCATCACATAGCTGCCCCCACCCTTTGTGGGAACCTTGTTCACGGAGAGTTGTTCATCATTCATAATGTTTTTTTGCTTATTCCTGCCAACACCCGCTATACATTTTATTTTAAGGAAAAATGAAATAACTATTTTTTCTAATGTGCTTCTTCTCCATACATCCATGTTTTGGAATGACCTTTCCTTTATTCCTGTCTTTTTCGGTCTTCTTCAATCCTCTGTCCCTTCCAATGGTGGGTCTTCCTATTCCTTCTCGGTTTTGGCAGCTTCTCTCCTCCCCTCCCAACCCATTTTGTTACCCAGTGTTAAACTTCTTATTTTTTTAGTTCAAAAGCTACCGGGCCTGGCAACCTAACGGCTGTTCCTAACCCAGGCTCGAAGAAATGATAAAGAAAACGAGAGATGGGAGTTTAAAAGGCCGTAAGCCATTCAGGGGTCCTCAGCTTGAGGTCAGAGTTATAGGCCTTCACCACGTTTCACTGACCGAAGGACCTTTTCTTCCAGGTGAATGTGACATTAAAGGCCTACCAGATGGGCCACTTCAGTCCCTTGTCTGATGTAGGTCTAAAGTAAGACTGCAGATAATGGGGAAATGAAATTGAAGGCCCAAGTTTTTGTTTCCTTTTATTTCCCATTTTTGTTATTTTCTTTAAAGATGCTCTTTTTAAAGTGCCTCGTGTAAACATTTTTATTGTTTCAATTATTCTTTGAGCATGCGGGGCGAACTTTCTTTTATTTTATATGTTGAATTTCTTATGAAGATGACCATTTTACAAGGAAATAAAAAAAGATTAAACAGCAAAAGATGGAAGTTTCAGCTTCATTCAGATGTCACCTTAGGGGATCGTGTTCTTCTTCTTCTGTGCATTTATTGTCATATTCACCTCATGTGGTCATCAATTTTCATTTCCTGACGGCACAGGGGATGATCCTCCATTTCTCTCTTTTGGACATTGTCATACATCAAAGTAGTTCTTCAAGGGGAACATTTAGATAGAAATCGTGGTCGAGACGCTGCAAATTCTCTTAAATTCATGAGATAACTTTTCTGGGAGGAATTATCTTCAATTCCAGAGATAACTTTTCTGAGAAGGAATTCTCTTAAATTCCAGAGATAACTTCTCTTAGAAAGAATTCTCTTAAATTCCAGAAGTAACTTCTCAGAGAGAGAGAAAGAATTCTCTTAAATTCCAGAGATGACTTCTCAGAAAGATAATTCTCTAAAATTCCAGAGAAAACCTCTCAGGAAGAGAATTCTCTTAAATTCCGAGATAACTCCTTAAAGAGAGAATTCTTTTAAATTCAAGAGATAACTTCTCAAGAAGAGAATTCTCTTAAATTCCAAAGATAACTTCTCTAAATTCCAGAGATAGCTTCTCAGAGAGAGAGAGAGAGAGAGAGAGAGAGAGAGAGAGAGAGAGAGAGAGAGAGAGTTCTCTTAAAATCTGGAGATAACTCCTAAAAGAGAAAATTCTCCTAAATTCCAAAGATGACTTCTCAGAGAGAGAGAGAGAGGGATGGATGGAGAGATGAGAGCGATAGGAGAGAGAGAGGATGAGGAGAGAGATCTTAAATTCCATAGATAACTCCAAAGGAGAGAGAATCGAACCGAGCTGGCAGCCGTAAATGGCAAATCCCAGACGAATACAATAAAAGTCGTACCGAAAAACACCCGTAACCTGGAACTGGCCCAAGCTCTCTCTCTCTCTCTCTATTTTCTAGCCCTTGGACTGGATCCAGATTTTGCAATGGGCGAGAAATCGCATATTTCACGGCCCTGGCGTCTTTCTGGTCATGAGCATGAAATGTATCTTTGGAAATCTTGTAAACAAACGAGCTGTGTTCTATTCCCGTTGCCTTCTTTGAAGGATTTGTGTCTTTGGTTCATGTAATTCTTTTCCTTTTTTATTTTTTGGGGGCATTTCCCAAAGTTATGTCATATCTTGGGGGGTTAAATATTTAGTTCCGTAGATGCCATGTGATTAAGAGTAAAGATTCGATAAGGTTAGAAAACCAAAGACTTGAAAAAAGCAATGTAAAAGACCTTGAAATGTTACATTACATTCGCCCACACTCATCCCACGAGGCAAGACCTGAATTAGCCTTGATAACGCCGGCAGAAAATGGCTGTGAGGATCTCATTTTCATTGTTATTACAAGCCTTAGTTTTTTTATCATGAAAATTTTGTTTTTTTGTGCTTGGGCCTTGAAGTTCATGGTTTTATTCAATTTAAGCTCCCGAACTCTTTAATAATGAGCCCGGTAGCATATTCCAGAACTCTAACCGAGTACCGGGACCTTCCTTGAGAAAAGCAGGACGCCAGATCTTCAAAGCTAACCATAGAATCTTCATGAAAATAATCCTATTATGTTTCCAATACCCAAATTTCGTCCATGAAAGTTTTGTGAACTAACCTAACCTAACCTAGCCTATTGGCATGGCAAATGGTGCAATACTAGTATTCATTTCGGGAATTTGCAGCCCGGTACGAGGAGGATTAGTAGTGATAACAGTGCACCTCAGATGGTGTACTGTAGGGATTACTTAAGGTTCTTTCTAGCGTCCCTTCGGTCCCTAGCTGCAACTCCTTTCATTCCTTTTACTCTACTTTCTTTCATATTCTCCTTCTTCCACCTAACTTTCCACCTAACAATTTTTGGCTGTTTCCCTTTCAGAGCTGAATGACTTCATAGGTTCAAGTGCTTGGACTGAATTGTATATTCCCTTTCCCCCTTCAACCTTGAGGTCACTTAAGGGCTTTACTGAAGACCGTCTTTATTCTTAAGTACCAGACTTTCATTTTTTTGTAGCCACTTGAATCGGTTGTTTTATGTGACGCCTCCAGAGTCTCGTTCTTAAGTCTACGTGTGGTCTTTATGCTTCTTTCACTATAGTCTTCATTCATACAGATATTTGATTCTGATAATAATATTTTGGAGATGGGTGTATGGGTCTTACATTTCCATTTGGTAATAGTTATTTCTGAAGAATTCTGGAAAAACCCGGATTAGAATAACTGCAGATAGAAACCTCATATGTTTCTTCGGTTAACGGTTTCAGAAATCATTCAGTCGGATGCTGTTAATTATTTGAAAGAGCGGAAGAGACAGTGCAAGTGGTGAAAGAGGTCAATAAAATCATGACAAAAAACACAAGAAGAGGAACAATTAAAAGAAATAGATGCAAAGATATATTGTAAAGAAAACTTGAGAAAAATTGAATAAAAATTGAGAAAGATTACTACTGAGATATACTGAAAGACAACTTGAGAAATGAAATGTTTAGAAAAACAGATACTGAGAATTTCCTGCAAAGAAAAAATTTCAGGAAAGGTTGCTGGATGATTAAAAGTGTCAAATTCAGGTTTCTTGATGCCAGAACTATTTCCAGGGTTGACTTCAATCTGTATTATTTCGGTGTCTTAATTCTGATATGTCTTGCTTTAACCTTTCACAGGGTGCTCTTTATCGTAACAAGAATTTCATCATATTTGCTCCCAGTTCAAAATGTTTCAGGTGTACAGACAAAAAGATAAAAACAAGAAATTAAGCATTTTAGAGATGAAAGAATTCACTGAATTTCAATTTCTTTAATGAAGATTTTCCTTTATGGAAGACATCATTTCTTTTTATCAGTTTCCCTCCCTCCTTCATACACCATGGGAGAGCGCCTCTCTCTCTCTCTCTCTCTCTCTCTCTCTCTCTCTCTCTCTCTCTCTCTCTCAAGCCCTTGGTTGGTCTGCCTTGGACAAAGTTAGGCTTATAAAAATATTCGTTTCCGATTCATTATTGCAAAATGCACTGAATTCTTTTAAAAGAAAAAAAACTATCCAGGTATACAATAATAAGTTTCTTTTATATTTCCTGGTATTATCTTTTTTTTTATTTTTGCTTCCGTGTATCCGTCTTTTGTTGCATTGGCATGATTAATCATTTTGGATATTGTCGATGTATTGGATGAATATGAGAAAATATGTCTTTCCCATGATATTGCTCATTCCTTTTGCGCTTTCGTCCTCTCTCTCTCTCTCTCTCTCTCTCACAAAGTATCGATTGCCTATCTCTCTCTCTCCTCAAATAGCGAAGCTGGCGGCTCTCTCTCCTCTCTCTCCAAACACACATAAGTCCTTTTTATAAGTCTGTCCCTCTTTCATACATCATGAGGATGAACTAATCTCTCTCTCTCTCTCTCTCTCTCTCCTTCTCTCTCTCTCTCTCCATTCATAATTTACGTCGGCAGTCGACCGCATTATGTAGGTGTTCTTGGCTCCTGCGGCTCAGTGGCTCCTCCTTGATTAGCTGGGGACGTTGGAGATATTTATGTGGCTCATACTTTCCCCCTCCTTGTCATCCCTTTTTTGAGTCAGTGACTCGGCAAGCAAATAAATGAATATTGAATACACGATCTCACACACAAGTGGGTGGTTTGTATACATACTTACATACATACATGCATATGCGTGATAAAGATATTTGTACTATATGCATATACATATGCAAATACACTCATATATGTATATATATATATACATATATGTGGGTATTTGCATATGTATACGCGTATACATATGTATCTTTATTATGCATATGTGGTATTGTAAGTAAAAAAATTATTAAAAACTAGTGTGTTAGATCGTGTATTCAGTATTTATATATATGCTTACCGATATATATATGCATATATATATATATATATATATATATAGTATATATATATATATGTAATGGGGAGATTCCCCCATTATTCATTTGGTAAACGTGTTACCCTAGCGTCAAGGCAAACTAATACACACAGCCCCTCTCTCTCTCTCTCTCTCGGCAACTCCTCTCTCTCTCTCTCTAAGCAATCTCTCGCTCTCTCTCTCTCCACCTCTCTCTCTCTCTCTCTCTCTCTCTGACAATCTCTTTCTCTCCATTCTAACAGGTAACCAAAATGAGAGAGTTGCATTACAAAAGGTACCTTTATTAACAATGAATAAATAATGAATTAATTCAATTAAAGCCCCAACAAAAATGTCTGAACAGTTATAGTCTCCAAAAAGTCTATATCCATCGGGACTCTCTTTTGGTCCCCCTCATTGCCAGAACCGTCTGTTTCAAAGACACAGAACACATCCCGGTAAGTACACACACAAGTTTAACAATCAGAGATTAAAGATTGAATATCATTACAAAATGTCAAACAGATAACAAGCCAGTCTTTGGCTAAAGTAATTCAACTCACCATGCAGCCGGAATATCTCACTCACTATTCCAAAAAACACTTAGGCACCGCCATCGTGGCTCTGCCTTCCTCCCAAAGACGCCTCTATCAAAATCCCCCATAGACTTGGGTAACATAGATTTTTAACAGAAAGAGGCGCACACGCACTTACGAACGCACACTTCGTTAACGCCTCACACTTACTGGCTTCATCCAGTTTCACAAAGGCACTTTGAGAAGAGTTCATGAACTCAGTACATTGACTTGTCTAACTATGCAGTTTTATCTCACGCCACCCATAGAAACCCATTGTCAGCTTTTCTCGGGTCGTTGCCTCTCCACTGTTCTTCACATTCCATAGGTCACAGCAATATATTTTTAATCAAAAACCCTAGGCGTAATATATATATATATATATATATATCTATATATATATATATATATATATATATATATATATATATATATATATATATACACACACACAAACACACACACACACACAACACACATATATATATATATATATATATATATATATATATATATATATAATGTAAAACCTCAATCACGGCAAACTGATGGCGCTACGAGGGCAACAGGTGACTTTTCAAGACCATAGAGTGATGAAAGGAAGTGCTCCAAAAAATTGTCTTTTATTTATTTAGCAAGGTATATATTAGCATATTATTTTATGCACCAATCTTTATTGATTTATAATTGAATTTTTCTCAAACTATGTCTCAGCATTGTTGTCAATTTATTGATTTTCAATTTATATTTATCAATAACTTTTATTGAAATGCCAAATACAGGTATATATATATCTATATTATATATATATATATATATTATATTATATATCCTATATATATTTATAAATGTATATATATTGTATACATATGTGTATATATATGTATATGTATATATATATATATATATATATAATATATATATATATATATATATATATATATATATATACACGTTTGGAGGCTTTATAGTCCAAACGTAAGGGGAAAAAGAGGAAAAAATAGGGAAAATGGAGCGCTTATGACTTACCTTAGATAACTGTAAAAGGGATTGGTTTATTCTGGGAGGTCGCCATGGAAACTTAGCGGATTAATCTAATTTACATTTATTTACAAGACAACATTGAATGGCCTGAGATAAAGACAAGTCACATAGGGCCAACGTGGGGAGAGCGCCGTATACTGTCTGGATCGCTCCTATCTTTCACAATATGGAAAAAATGGCCAAATTCAGCATCTACTGCAATGCTGGTTTGCGAATTGATAATATTTAGGGGTAAGAAAGCGCTTGCGAGGAGACGGAGAGCACAGACTCAGCAGGGTCAATCTGGAAATGAGTTCCCAAATTACACACAGCATAAAATAAAAGAATTCTTGCACAATATTACAGCTAATGTACTATGGAGGGTGTTTATCTTTAATCACACACAAGGGGAGGAACTCTAGTGCTTAAATGAAATGCTCAATGAAGACTTTGTTTATCTGGGACAATCACAAAAGGTAGCATGGGGCAGCTAGGTAGAAAGGACCAAAGGGAGGTTCGTTTGAGAAGTAGGAATTTGAATTGGAAAATGTGGGAGAGTTTATTTGACTTGGAGGAAAAGAACTGGTAATATGAGTGTAACTCATGACGTACCTGGGTGCCTTATGGAGGGGATGGCGTCGGCTTTGTCCGAGTTCTGGGCGCGCCAGTAAGCGCCTTTGTTAGGCCTATGGGCAGGCTGGCTTGGACAGCTGTCCGGGGTCAAGGACTGTGCTGGACTGAGGACGTCGTCAGGTGTGAATCCTGGGTGTTGGGGCAGCTTTTCCCCCTTGTTGGCAGGTCCTCCTGGAAACAGACATACAGCCAGCAGAAGGTTCACAGGATAAGGACCAATGAGTAGGCCTAAGAAGTACCTAACTAGCTACACACTCCCCTTGGGATGTGTCCCTAATGCTTAATGAATTTACATTCCCCCCGCTACGACACGACTGGCGCCAGAAATTACTATGTCTGGCCTGCTCTGATTTTTCCCTCCTAAAGTCAGCTGATGTTAGGAGTAAAATATGGCTGCTCTTTTAGCAAATAATTAATTATATAAAACTGGGGAGACGAGGCGACCAATAAACGTAAATATATATATATAATATATATATATATATAGATATATATATATATATATATATATATATATAATATATATCGAGCTACAATGTCCTTTAATATCTAATTCGCTGTACCTCGGAATTAATATATTTTCATATATGCTTAACCGAAGGGGAATTTTTTTTCTCGATAATAGACTTGCCTGCGCTCCCAGGTCCAGGTAAGTCTATTATCGAGAAAAAAATTCCCCTTCGGTTAAGCATATATGAAAATAATTAATTCCGAGGTAGAGCGAATTAGATATTAAAGGACATTACTGTAGCTCGATATATGTATATGAATAACGGAAATGTGATATGACTTATATAATATATATATATATATATATATATATATATATATATATATATATATATATATTATTAAGTTTACGATTGAGTATGGAAAGGAAAACAAACTTCCTTTCCTAGATGAAATGGTTTTTAGACACGATGATCATTTCAATACTACGATTTTTAGAAAGAAAACTTTCACTGGCCTGGGTTCTAATTTTTATAGTAATTGTTTTTTATAATTTTAAACTAAATTCCTTATCAACCCCCTTCCACAGGGCTTTCAGTATAACATCTGACTGCCACAATTTCCATAATGAAATCCTCTACCTCCATCAGTACTTTATTGACAACTGCTTTCCATCCAGATTGTTTCACAAACATCTTTACAAATATCTGAATAGTATTTTCCATCCAAAATGTGAAATACCCACAGTACCTAAATTACGACTATATGCAAGCATCCCACTCATTCTTGATCAAAATTTCTGTAGAGAATTACGGCAGATAATAGATAGTTTTTTTCACCAGCAATTGACCTAAAGCTAAAACCTTGTAATCCAATGATCATACGATCATTTTTCAAATACAAAGAGACTCGTCACCCTCTGATGACCTCGGGAGTCATTTACCTATTTAATTGCCCCAGATGTAGCTTTGGGAAATATGTCGGATCCACCCACAGGTTGTTGAAAGTGAGATTGGATTCTCATCGAGGCGTGAGTTATAGAACTTGTGTTAGATTATCAAACCCAGAATTCTCTCGCGTACGTGAGCATGAAAAGAAATGTAATTCAATGTCAATTACAAAGATTTTAAAATCATAGGCCTAACTCCTAACGACCAACAACTAGCAATTTTAGAATCGCTTTTTATGAAACAGCTTCTCCCCCAACTAAATACTCAGACCACCTCAGCACCTCTATACCTCTCGTGAGTTTAAGTGGAAGCTGAACCTGACTCGTACTGTCACTCGGCCTGTGCCCTCAGCACCATTTGGTAAACTCTCTTCCTTTTTACTGTACTTTTAATTTCATGTTGCATGTAAAAAACTTTTTATTATTTTATTTTATTCCGAGTCTGCTTTTTAATGTCTGTTTTTTTTATTATATAGCTTTGAAAATGAGACTAAACGTCTTGAAACATCAGCAGCTAAATAAAGTACTTTGAAAGGAATGAAGAATTGTCCTTCCCCTTCACACCAAAATTATATATATATATATATATATATATATATATATATATATATATATATATATATATATATATATATATATATATTATATATATATATATATATATATTCAAATTCAAATTCTTTATTTCAGCTGTAGAGCCATATACAAAATATTATGATAAAATTAATAGTTATATACAATATATTAGGAATAAAACAAAAGGTCTAAACACAGAAAATGTGTTTAGACCACACTTTAAAAACTAATGATTTTTTAAAACTATCACTGTTAAAAATTGCACAAATTAAGTGGTTTTTTGAACTCTTTGCTCTTTGAAACAAGCTTACAATACATTTTCTCACTAATTCATCAAATATTGGTATTCCTAGCGAAACAAAGTGTCCACTTACTCTCGAAAACCTTTCTATTCCCATCAGGTACCTAAAAGAGTCATTATAACATACCTTAAGTTTTCGTAGGGTTTCCTTTTTACATTTCATTGCCAGAGGCATACAATACAGAGAAGTACAGAAAGATCTGAACAAATGCACTTTTGCCTCATCATTGCACATATGAAAGTTCCTTAGCAACATATTGCCTCGCAAGCATTGCCCTCGATAGAGTGATGCAATATGGTCATCGTCCTTCAGATTGTCATTAATATTCATGCCGAGATATTTACATGACTTAACGACTTCCAAACTGACGTCATTAATATACAGTGACGGTTCACTAAATGACATAAAATTCCTGGGCTTTATAACAAGAACTTTGGTCTTGTCAGGATTGGCTTCAAGATAATGGTACTTCAAATATTCCATACTTTTATCTATGAGTATTTGCAACGCTTTTAAAGATGGGGCTAAAAGTATTATATCATCTGCATAAAAGATATGATTCACCTTAACCTCTCCCACTGTGCAACCACCTTCCCTGCTGAGGACCTTTGTACTTAAGTCATCCACATATACGGGAAACAGAAGTGCTGATAGAACACTACCCTGTCTAATACCACAACTGGGTTTAAAAGGAGAGGAAAGACTATTTCCCCACATTACTCTAAAGCCCTGAGTTTTGTACTAGTACTGTAGCAGTGCTATAATGTAAAATGGCACACGTCTTCTCTTTAAAATTTGAAATAATCTTTCATGACACACTCTATCAAAAGCCTTGGACATATCCATTGCACATACAAAAACTGGAGTGTTTTTTGACCTATAAAACTGGCATGTTTGTTTAAAAAGAAAAAGGGCCATATCAGTGCTGTGTTTAGTTTTATAAGCAATTTGATTATCCGAAGTTGTTGACAAGTCTTTGCATCTTTGTAGGATGATGCATTCTAATAGCTTAGAAATAATAAAGGCAAGGGCTATTGGACGATAGTTATTCTTATCAGAGAGAGACTTATGGTAATCCTTAATTAACTAAATTCAGAATTTTTATTTCAGTCAGATTTTTTGATACGAAATGATGCCTGAACAAACAAGTGAACAAAACAGATGCACATACAGAGTTGGATGGGCATATCGTAAGTGATTCCTGTGATTCCATCCAGGCCCGGGGCACTATTTAACGAAAGGGATTTTAAAGCATCTTGAACGTCTTTAACGGAAACAGTTGGTATGGAGTTTTCTTCATCTTCATTTTCCATCGACAAAGACATTTGTGGATGGTCCGTACCTTCCATAATCTGAGCATAATGATTCTTCCAACCTTCTGCTATGTTTGACTCTCCCCTTATTCCATCAATACTAACCGGTAGTTTGGTAGTTTTCTTTCTTATTTTGTTTATTGTTTGCCAAGGATTTCTCCTGCTCATATCTCTAGCTATTTTTTCCTTTGTTGTTTTGTTTACCGTCTTCTTGCAGACTTTGAGTGCCTTTTTAAAATTTCGTTTAGACAGGACCATCTCATCGTATTGCACACCCGATCTCGGCATTCCCATTTCCTTCCGTAATAAATACTTTTGTCTGGCTGTAACGTGGTGTAATATGACGTTTTCATTCCAGCCTGGTATTCCATGACTTTTATGTACCTCCCCGGTATTTTTTGTATCTCCACTCTTAATCAATGCCTCAACAAGACCGACAGCAAATGTTTCAATTAGAAATACATGGTTTCTGTCTCTGCATCCCCTTGTTCTACAGACAATTGCCTCAACTGGAAGCTCTATTTCTTTTAGTGACTTCTCGCTTCGAACTTTATATTCATCATTATTTCTAACCTCGTAAGTTATTCTGCGATTATTGGTCCCTGCTACTATGCATGCTGAAAAATCTTGTACACAAAGTTTAAAACCCAGAGACTTGTGGTCTGAGCCTATCTCCTCGTAAAAAACTTTAAAACATCGAGGTGCACTCAAGAGGGAGTCAGGGCACACATGGTCCAGCCACCTTGTGACCCGTAGCATCGCTTACCCACGTATGGGTATCCTGTGGTAATGAGGTGATGTCGGCTGCACAGCAGTCGTATTCCTCACACCACCCAAATAATTCTGCACCAAATTCTGATGAAATGTGAGCGTTAAAATCCCCTACAGCAATAACATGATCATTCTGATGTTCTTCAAATAGACATTTCATTTTCCTTAATTTATTTAAGTATTCCTCAGTATTAGAACCGTTATAATAGGGCATATAACAATTGATAACCCTTATCGTGCTACCACCCAGACTAATATCTATACATAAAAAGCGTTCATCTCTTGTGGGTATTTTCCTGACATACGGAGAGATCTCCTCATGAACTAAAAAAGCTAGACCCCCATATGGCCTTCCTCTCACCAGTGCAGAGCTTGACTTAGGTCTACTGGTGACGACGATATGGAATCAAACTTAATATCACTGTTGTGGCAAAAATGTTTCTTGCAATGCTATTATCTTATAGTTATTACATAAATTTTTTACAACGTGGACATTTTTCCTGACAGATCTACAGTTAAAAGTTGCTATATTAATTGAAGCCATGATTAATTTCTTTTTTCGTACCATTTCCTTACCATTACGCTTTTTGGCCAATTAACAGACTGAAAAAGGTTAGTTACTTTACATTTTTCAATGCTCTCGATTGATATTTTAAAGTAAACATAATTGTCATGTTTCGCTTGAAGTTTCTGACAATGAACTGAATTTTTACCAGATATATTAATGACATGGATTTTCAATTCATCTTCATTTACACGAGGACTTAACCTTGACACAAAAAGAGAAATATTGGTGAGAGGTTCAGCTGCTAGTAGACCGGTACCCTCATTGGTTCCTATTACTTCAGGCTTTCTTCTTAATAACTTGGTTGAGGTGGCGAATCCGGGCTGTGGAACTCCAGATGGTTCGTTTTCGTTTCTCTGCATCTGCCTTCGCACTTTTCTCCGCTGCCATGGCTGGAGCTCCCATTCGTTCAAAGATGTTGATGATGTCGTGGAGGCCAGATCCTCATCTGAATCATTCTGTAGCGTGACATCCCGAGTAACCGTTTTATTACTCATGCCCTGTCCAGTATACAGTTTAGCAGTTCCTTTAGAAGCTTCGTCAGATGAAAATTTGTCAGTGTTTTTAGTATCCGACCTTTTTCTGTAAAGATGAAGTAATTCAGCTTGTTCTGCTATCACTTCGTCTGACGTTTTTCTTTTCTGCTTTGTAGCATTATTCTCCTTCACTAAAGTCGTTATTTCCTTTTTGCTAACATTTTCTTCTATTTTTGAAACTTTTTCTCTAAGCTGCTTATTGGAATTGGAGGGGATGTGAACCTCCGAACGAAGAGCACTAAACAGTTTACGCACCGTTGCCATGTCGACATGATCCATAGTTACTGGAGGCACTTGGGTACACTTCGTTATACAAAATTCAGTACCTTCAGGTGTAGGTGACTGACACATTAACGTCATAATTTATCGTATGTTATTTTCCTTCTTCTGAGCACCACGATATTCCTTTTTCTTTTCGGGGCAGCCGTACTTCTCGAACGCCAGCAGCACTGCCTCCGAGGCTTCTTCCTCACTGTAAAAGTCCATGCAAAGGCTCAGCAAATCCTCCTGATTCATGCAGTCAATCTTATTGAAGATAAAAAACAACAAGCCATTGTTTATAAACATACAGTCCGATACCTCGGATGCTGAATTGATATTTGCCATGATTACTTTTCATTTATTTAGGTGTTCTGCGTGAAAATGACGTAGCTTCACGTCATTGAAACTATGACGAAACGATGACGTCATGGAAAGAAATTTTTCAAGGGGGAGTAGTACGCATGCGTTTAGTAACGGAAGAGAACTTTAAAACTAAGTCAATCACATGAAACACCAACTGCCTGCACTTGTGTACACATTTCCTCGGATTCCTGAGTTATTCACTTCACTGTATTTCGCGCTTGAGGTATTTCCCATGCCTTAGATCCTATAAATAACAAGGTGTATTGAGGAGCTCCAAGTGTTCACACTTGTTTACGTTTCTTCTTCTTCAGAGTCCTTATATATATATATACATACATATATACAACACACATATATATATATATATATATATATATCTATATATATATGCATATACATATATACATATATGCAAATCAATAAATGTTATTGATAATTATAAATGAAAATCAATAAAGTGTGACAATATATATTATATATAAATATATATATATATATATATATTATATATATATATATATATATATGTATATGCACATGCACACGCACACATACATGCATACACACACACACACACACACACACACACACACACACACACACATATATATATATATATAATATATATATATATATATATATATATATGTGTGTGTGTGTGTGTGTGTGTGTGTATGTGTATGTATGCATATACATATATGCATATCAATAAAAGTTATTAATAAATATAAGCTGACCATCAATAAATTTACAATTATGTCTAAACATAGTTTCAGAAACAATCAATTATAACTATGAATAAATCAATAAAGATTGGTGCATAAAATAATATACTAATATATGAATTGATAAATAAATAAAAGATCATTTTTTAGAGCACTTCCTTCCATCACTCTAGGGGTTTTGAAACGTCATCTGTCGCCCTCTTAGCGCCATCAGTTTGCCGTAATGGAGGTCTTACATCAATGTCAGTGTGGGAACCTTTTTATTTTTTATTTTTTTATCTTTCTTTCTTTTTTTGAAGGGGAGAACATTCTCGGGATAATGGATCCAGGGCCTGTAGGCTGTTTCGTTATGTATTTATTTAGATTATTATATATATATATATATATATATATATATATATATATATATATATATATACTATATATATAATAAAAGGAGCCCATAAAAACACCAAAATATAGAGAGAAAAGTACTATATTTCAGAGAGAGATAGCAGTCTCTGAAATATAGTACTTTTCTCTCTATATTTTTGGTGTTTATATGAGCTCCTTTTATTAGATGGAATTCTGTTGTAAAAGAACATTTTTACCAGTCATATATATATATATATATATATATATATATATATATATATCATATTTATATGATGTGTGTATGTGTGTGTGTAGCTTAATGCATGTATATGAATCATAGTGATGTGATAAAAATTCATATGAATATATGAATATATATACTATATATATATATATATATATATATATATATATATATATATATATATATATATTGTGACGAAGTGCCAAGCATCTGGTTACTACACTTACCATTTGTACTTGGTAGAGCAAGAGACTTAATCTTGTGTCAGGGACACCATTTATACTTGGTGCACGGTTTGGTAAAGTACCTGGTTACCTATTACCTCACGACAGCCAGACACCTGAACCTTCATCACAAATACCAAGCGACTGAATACTCTAAAGTTAACAGTGATCCCTTATAAATCTTAATAATCAAGTAAAAATCAGACTAAGTTCATTAAAACAGGTGTGAGGTAATCTTAATTAAAGGGCATCACTTCTTCGACAATTTTAAATCTAAGTATTTCCATGGTTCTAATTCATTTGAGGAAGACACCACAATTACCACTCTATATTTCTACCTAAACAAAATTAAAATATAATACTGGTAGTAAATGAAACTCTCACAAAGATTTTAAATACAAAAAATTTATTTCTAAATTCAAAAATCATAAGTGAAATTCACAATCTCAGGGAAATTTGTTATTACTTGAAAACAAAAGTTTAATTCATTCTTGAATTAATTATTAAACAAAATTAAATCAAGGTGTATCAAGAAAATTAATTAATTCAAATTATAAAGCAATAATTAAATTTGAAATGAAATTTAATTAAATACAAATTAATTCTCTAGTATTAGATTAAAGCAATTATACAATCAAAAACTATTCAAACTAATTAAACAAAATGAAGAGAATACAAAATCACAATAATATGAAAAACAATAAAAGCATTGACAGTACAAACACTAAGCTAATAAAATGGATGTGTCAAAAGAACAAGACATAAGAAAATTGCATTAAAGAATAATAATTTTATCCAAGCACTGTAAAATAAAACCTCAAAGTGCACGTCAGAATATTTGTAAATTACAGTACCTTCAGACCAGTTGCAACTTCTCACTCAAAAAGAAAGGCCTGTTACAATCTTCAACACTTTTGTGGGCGTCTCGCAAATATAATAACACTATTCTCAGATTCCACAATTAATTAACATGTTACTAAGAAATTACACGGAGCTAACAATACCGAGTGACCACTTTATCCAAAAACATGAGTTACGTTACGGTAGTGAAATCGAATCTCATGAGAGAGAGAGTGAGAGAGAGAGAGAGAGAGAGAGAGAGAGAGCCACTTGCCTCCCTAACGCAAAAAATCTCAGAGTGGAATGAATGCCTTTTTTATCTAGAGCGTATATGTATGGGCATATAATGGGTGCGATCGAGCATACAAGTTCAAGTCGAAAACATATTACGTCATCTCAGTTATGTCATGGAATTTTCCAATTCACAATTAACCACTTACAAGTCGATAAGTCCTCTTTTGACAAATTGAAAGAGATAAGAATTAATTTATTAGAGATATTAAATGGTTTCCTAGCAATAGAATCTTTAATTACTGCAAGCAAAGATGAAATGATATCGTGGTATGGAAGATTCCTAAAGGATTCTGATGGCGTATCGAGAGGTTCTTACATCATCCTTCTATAGGAACCACCTGCTTGCCTGTGTTCTGAACGAGGTAAGTAGACGGTAAAAAATCAGCTTAACTCATCCGTTTTCAAAGGGTTGGGCAACAACAACTTTTCCTCAAACAGAGCAGTCTCTCTTTGTGCCTCCTATACCTTATCTCTCTCTCTCTCTCTCTCTCTCTGCCTTATGTATGTTTCATCCAGGAAATATACATTATTTAAGCAAATTATCTTTAAACCAACTTAAATGTTTAGGAATCTGAACATAAAAATATACATTTCACAACATTATACACAGTTTCTGAGGGGGATTAATTGTATTACCAAAACCATAATTGCATTACGAAACTCACTTTATAAGAATATATATATGTATAATATATATATATATATATATATATACTATATACATATATATATATATATATATTATATATATATATATATATATCTATATATCTATATATATATAAAGATATAGATATATATATATATATAATATATATATATATGTGTGTGTGTGTATACATTTTTCAATCTATAAAAAATCTGGCAGAGTAACCCAATGCCCGATTGTAGCTCAAGCCTGGAGAAAACCAAAAAAGTAAAACAAAGGAAGTTGCCCTACACATCCTCTCTGCAGCCCCCTTCACACAAGCGGCTATTTCCCGCTCGGGAAAATTCCTCCACTTAAGGGCGTCAGGAAGTTGCATGTCTTCACACAAGCGGATTTTTCCCGAGCGGCTCGCCTGCCATGCAGAAATCCTGATTGGTAAATACCACTCATTTCACCTTGTAGTTTGCTTGAGATGGAGGACGTCAAACAGAGTGACTTATGTTTACTTAATGAACAGTGTTAGAAAAGAGAAGACAGCGTCCATGGTGGACCCACCCAATAAACAGCTCCAGGACACTTCAAAGAGCATTCTATACATTATATTCAGACGCATGTCGTCTCCTTCGTTTGAAGAACTTGTGACGAAACTGAAAGGGAATTAGACGACAAGACACAGGTATGAGATCATCCATTCCTCCCGAAGAAGCTGTTGTCCTAACTGTGAGGTAATTAAATGAAATAGCAATATGTATTACTGCAACGCAGGGAAAAACCGTTCGCGATGTAGCAGTGTATGTAGCAGGGGGAATTTTGCCGCGCCGGATTCGTGTTATGTGAAGGGTCTCATCAACTTCATTGATTTTTATGCCGCACGGTTTTCCCGCGCGGGAAAAAGCTGCTCGTATGAAGGAGGCCGAAGTTCAAGGTAACTGTTTGCTCTCGGAAGCAAGAGCCCGTGCTGGCATAAGGCCATTTTAATCCACCAACAACGCTTCGACGAAGAAAGGTTGTGGGAGTAACGTTGGTTGTAAGAGTGGTTTTAGAATTTTTGCCCTCGAAATTCCTTTTGTTTTCAGGGAGTTGAAATGATTCTCATGACGAAGAACATCAAGGCAAGATCTGCCTTCATGGGAGGGAGACATGTTCCTCCCTCTCACTGTCACAATGAAGAATTATTAGGGATTAAAGAACAGAAACGTGAAGGGGATTATGGTGTTGGGTGAGAGAGAGACAGAGAGAGAGAGAGAGAGAGAGCCATGAAGTGTAAGACCAGGAGACAGCGATAGAAAGTTGGAAGGGGAAGGAAAAGAGAAGAAAGGTCTGGATGATGAATATTGAGAGACAGAGAGAGAGCCATTAAGTGAAAGGGCAGGAGGCAAAGATAAAGATGAAATGGGGAAGGAGAGTAACGAGGAGAATGATATCTGGATAAGGAATATTGAGAGAAGGAGAGAGAGAGATCAGCAGACAAAGATAAAGATGAAAGGATGAAGCGATGATAATAAGGTGAATGGTGGCTAGATGATGAATACTGTGTGTGTGTGTGAGAGAGAGAGAGAGAGAGAGAGAGAGAGAGAGAGGAACTCAAATGTAATGTAAGTCCCATTAATATTCAATGTTGGGTAGCTATTATTCTCAAGCTTATGACAAAAATGGTGAATATCCCTTTAGAAGCTCATGCAAAGCATCGTAGGAGATGCAACAGAAGAGAGGAACATGATTCAAATTTTTTACAAAATTCTCGTGTCTTCCCCATGATAAATAATAATTAATGATTGTTTAGCCTGCACCTGAAACATAAAGACATCTAGTCGGAGATTTACATAAAATATGATCGGGATTAGTTATAGGTTAACATCTTTCTTTGTATAACTGAGGAATTCTTGAGCATACATAAACATGGAGTTTTATTTTGACAGTATACATACATCAAATAATCATTTATTTATTTTGCGTGGTTGGTTTGGTGTTTGCTTCTCACCTCGGTGGTCGCGGGTTCGATTCTCGGCCATTCCATTGAGGAGTGGGAGATGTGTATTTCTGGTAATAGAAGTTCACTCTTGACGTGGTTCGGAAGTCACGTAAAGCCGTTGGTCCCGTTGCTGAATAATCACTGGTTCCATGCAACGTAAAAACACCATACAAGCAAACAAACAAACTAATCCATTACCACCCATCCGAAATTAAGGACTACAAGGTGATCTAACAAAGTGTTTGAAATTACATTATGTTGTCTGAACCAGGTTATAAAAATTTGGTAAAAAATATGCATTCCTTACAATATGATATAACTTTTGCAACAATACGAAACGTCAAATAAAGGTCAAAATCCTTTAAGCAAATGGCATTCTTCACTCCGAGATATTTTCCGAATGATTTGCGCATTTTACCTTCGCAATTTGGCAGCCAATCTGAGAGGAGATTGCAAATTAATGATGGCAATTGGCGGAGCGACGACCAATCACCGCGTTTAGGTTAAGCGAAGTTTTCAGCTGTTGTGAACATCACCAAAACAAGTTGGTTGTTGATATGGAAAAGCTTCAATAGTTTTTTGTCTTTTTAGTTTAAGAGGGCTATATGCATGATTACGTATAATGATGAGAAACACCTTTCTCTCTCTCTCTCGCTCAGTCTCTTCTCCTCTCTCTCTCTATATATTATATAATCATAGTAACGTTAAATATATCTATATGTATATCTATATATATATATATATATATATATATATATATATAATTTATCATATTTATATATATATATATATATAAATATATATATATATATATATATGTATGTATATATTCTTAATGTTTAAATGCAGATATATATGTCAACGTTGATGAAATCTCATCGATATCGTGAATCCCTGATATAATTATCAATGCCAATGAAAAGAACCTTCAATTCTTTGCAAATTGATTTCCCCATGAATAAAATCAAATTGGGTAAATAATAAAAGATTTACAAAAAAATCTTCTATATATAGATGTATCTGATATTGGGCATACAACCTGTGTACCTAATTCGGCCAGAACCTCTGATTTTTTTTTCTTTACTTTTTTCTTCTTTTTTAATGGCTACAGTGTTCCATTATCCCTTGGTAATTGTTCCTGTCTCTTCATTCATTTGAAAACTGTACATCGCGATGCAAAAATGAAGAGAAGGTAAAAGAGATAACATTTTTTTAGTCGAGAAAAAATGTTTCATTCGCTATGAAGGATTGCCATTAATTTCTGAGGATTTAAAAAACCACTGGAATTTGTTATGAAATATTTGAGGTATTACGGCTCTCTCTCTCTCTCTCTCTCTCTCTCTCTCTCTCTCTCTCTCTCTCTCTCTCTCTCTCTCTCTCTGGTTGACTTTTATGGGGCATAGCATAATCTATTCGCGTTCAGTATAGATGAATTATTTAGGAATAAGTTCAAACGTCCTTTACCTTTTGTAGAGAAAGATTTTATAGAACAAAATCGACATGAATCAGAATTTTACAAAAGAAATTGAATGTATAATAACCATACGTCCTTTTATTTGCTGTGTTCAAAATATAGTCTCGACTTTCGTCTTCCGTAAAGCGTAAATAAATGAAAAACAAACGAATAATAGAATAATAAGAGGAAATTAACCAAACTATTTCGAAAGACTGGAAATTCTCTTCTTCCTGCTCTCATTTACATCTCTCCCTAGGACCCTTGGATTCCTCCCCGTCTCCCCTCTCCCCTGAGATCCCCCTCAACCGGGATGGAGGTGGGGGAGGAGGAGGGGGTGGAACTGCCCTCGCTTCAGGACCAAGCTCCCCCCGAAGGAGCGGAACTTCCAGCTTGGATGATGAACACTGGCTGCATCCGACGGATGACGAGTGGAGGACTGGGAGGAGGAGGTCTTCGAACGTGTGAGTGAACCTCTCTCTCTCTCTCTCTCTCTCTCTCTCTCTCTCTCTCTCTCTCTTTAAGCACGCATGCAATCATTCCTTTATCCTTTATGGAGGATATCATCATCATCGTTTCTTTTTATCAGTTTTCCTCCATCGTACACCATATAAAATCACCTCTCTCTCTCTCTCTCTCTCTCTCTCTCTCTCTCTCTCTCTCTCTCTCTCAAGTATGTAATATATTTAATTTTCCTGGAACGCTCTTAACCATTTTGAAAACCTCTCACGGCATCATCATCGAAGCTCATCCCATCTTAAACTCCTCCATCTCTCTCTCTCTCTTTCTCCAGATCCGACAGCGGCCGGATGCTGCCGACGCCACCCACCTCTCCTAGAAGCTCTTACCAGACTGCGCCCACGCCCACGCCCCCGCTGGTGGGCGGCGGTGGTGGAGGAGTCTTGGGGGGCGTCGTCCCAGGACCCGGGAGCGACGGGCGAGGGAGCATCTCCAGGATCACTCAGTCCCTCGAGGTCAACACGTCTCGCGACCTCAGCATCGGCTCCGAGGACGGCCTCAAGAGGCAGAGTTCGGTGACGGAGGGAGAGACGATACGGATCGTCATCCATGACGTCGACCTCGACCACAGGAAAGGTGAGGGGCCGGTGAAGGGGGGGGGGGGGGGGGGGGGGGGGGGGGGGGGGGGGGGGGGGGGGGGGGGGGGGGGGGGGGGGGGGGGGGGGGGGGGGGGGGGGGGGGGGGGGGGGGAACATAGGGTTGGGTGGATACAGAAAAGCTTATCCATGGAGAGAGAGAGAGAGATTCATTCCGAGAAATGTATTTTACCTTCTTTGGCTAGTACTAGAATAGTAGAGGGTGATTGTCAACTGTTAAAGAAAAAGAAAATTGAAAAGGAATGAGAGAGAGAGAGAGAAAGGAGAGAGAGAGAGAGATTCATACTGTGAGATTTATTTTACCGTCTTTGCCTAGGACAAAGCGTATATGCCCATCATTAACTGATCAAGAGAGAGGATAATTAAAAGGAAATAATAGTGAGAGAGAGAGAGACAGACAGACAGACAGAGAGATTTAAACAATTATAGGACTATATATAATGAGAGGCGAATATGGTGACGACATCCGAGCTATCTTTAATTTATTCTATTTAACCATAGAGCTTTGTAGATCGGTTGGAGCTTCTTCTATTGTTCGTGATATTTATTCTAACAATAGACTGATATTTCAGGCAATGGCGATTCTATGACTCTTCCTATATCTGAAAACTAAGCATAATGTCTAATGATTAAGGTCCTGGAAACTCTGTTGAGGGGACGGAGGAAATCTTCAAATACCCTGAACATTATTTTTAGCTTACCTGACTCAATAATATTAAGTTGTTTTTAATACATTATATTCCCACTTCCATTTGGATGCTATAACTCCTCTTTATGATTAGTAACCATCATAGATAGATATATAGATAGAGAGAGAGAGAGAGAGAGAGAGAGAGAGAGAGAGAGAGAGAGAGAGAGATATGGCTAGCTAATGTGTTATCATTTCGTAACCATGATCAGTCTCTCTCTCTCTCTCTCTCTCTCTCTCTCTCTCTCTCTCTCTCTCTCTCCTCTCTCAACATATTCTTGAGCACTTCATCGCTAATTTAAGCTGAATGAGCTCTCATAAGTCTTCAGTATTTTTCGTTCATTACTGAACAATGTTAATGGAAGCTGAAAAGATGCTCTAGTTTTTAGTTGGTACCAGTTGCACTTATTCAGTGAGATAATGTTTCTGTCTCAATGTTCCCAAGGAATAAAACCCATTTTCTTTTTTCGAAAGGGCAGCGCCGTTTTTAATGTGCTTGTTTGTTTTGTAATACTTCAGGATTTATTTATGATTTTTTTTTTGTATTCGTATAAAGAAAGGGACCGAGAAAATAAGACAAGGCAGTCAAATACGCAAGTGAAAATTGTTGCTATGCATGTCAAAATTGGATTAAAAAGAATGAGAAATTCAGATCAGGCTGTGAGAGGAATAAATACACTGAATAAGAGAGGTAGGGAACAAGTGAAGAAGAAGAAGAAGAAGAGGAGAAAAAGTGAGAGAAAGAGAGGCACATTAATAGGTCAAATTTAACAAATTGATCTAGGGCATATGGCCCATAAAGTCCTTTACACTTTATATATTTTCTGCGTTATAACTGTATTCAGACACTATTAGAAAATAAAACAAAATAATCGGGAAGAGATATAGAGAAAGATAACAATAAAGATAAAAATAATGAGAGTGAAATGAAGAAAGAGAAAGAGTGGGCAGGAGAGAGAGAGAGAGAGACCTTACAGACCTTACCTTACAGACCTTACAGTTCGTTCGGGTTGCCCCAGGTCCCTCAGTGTGAGGCACCTCTAATGTCTACCAGAGAGTTGCTAGTACATCTTCCGGTATATTTTGCATCTTCCAATCTTGGATGGTCTGGGATGCAGTTTAGATATTTGTCGAGCTTATTCTTAAACACATCTACGCTCACTCCTGATATATTCCTCAGATGAGCTGGCAACGCATTGAATAGACGCTGCATTATCGATGCTGGTGCGTAGTGGATTAATGTCCTGTGTGCTTTCCTTATTTTTCCTGGTATTGTTTTGGGCACTATTAATCTACCTCTGCTTGCTCTTTCTGATATTTTTAGTTCCATGATATTTTCTGTTATTCCTTCTATCTGTTTCCATGCCTGAATTATCATGTAGCGTTCTCTTCTCCTTTGTAGACTATATAATTTTAATGATTGTAGTCTTTCCCAGTAGTCAAGGTCCTTAACTTCTTCTATTCTAGCTGTAAAGGACCTTTGTACACTCTCTATTTGTGCAATATCCTTTTGATAGTGTGGGTACCATATCATATTGCAATATTCAAGTGGACTACGAACATATGTTTTATAAAGCATAATCATGTGTTCAGCTTTTCTTGTTTTGAAGTGCCGTAACAACATTCCCATTTTTGCTTTACATTTTGCCAAAAGAATTGTTATTTGATCATTGCATAACATGTTCCTATTCATCATCACACCAAGGTCTTTAACTGCTTCCTTATTTGTGATTGTCTCATTATTAGGTCCCCTATATGCATATAGCTTTCCTTCTCTGTCTCCATAATTTATTGATTCAAATTTATCAGAGTTAAATACCATTCTATTTTCCTCTGCCCAATCATATACTTTGTTAAGGTCTCTTTGTAGAGCGTTCCTATCTTCATCACAAGTAATTTCTCTACTTATTCTTGTGTCATCAGCGAAACTACTCACTACCGAATCCTTAACATTACTGTCTATGTCTTCAATCATAATAACAAACAGTATTGCAGCTAACACCGTACCTTGTGGCACACCGGATATTACCTTGGTTTCATCCGATTTCTCATCGTTTGCAATAACTATCTGTTTTCTGTTGTGTAAAAATTCTTTTAACCATCTTCCTATTTTATCTACGATATTGTGTTTTCTAATTTTCTTTGCTAATATATTATGGTCTACTTTGTCAAAAGCTTTTGCAAAGTCTAGATAAACCACATCTGTTTCATTTCCGCTTTTCATATTTTTGAATATGTTCTCACGGTGGACTAACAGTTGGGTTTGTGTACTTTTTCCGGGTACGAAAACCGTGTTGTCCTATATTAAACAAATTATTTTTTATTAAATGTTTCATAATATTTTTCTTCATTACCCTTTCATACACTTTCATAATATGTGATGTTAGACTCACAGGCCTATAATTACTTGCCTCAAGTCTTGATCCATTTTTGAAAGTAGGGGTGATATATGCTAATTTGTGCTCATCATAAATCTTGCCTGTATCTACACTTTGTCTTAATAATATTGCAAGTGGCTTTGCGATAGAATGAACTACTTTCTTTAACAAAATAGCAGGGATTCCATCAGGCCCTGCAGCAGCTCCATTTTTAATTTCATTAATTGCCTGCACAATATCAGCTTCATTAATTTCTATGTCAGCTAAATATTCACTATTTTCGTCCCTTACTTCTATATCATTATCTTCATTATCTATTCTAGGGGTGAATTCTCTCTTATATCGTTCTGCCAGTATGTTGCAAATTTCCTTTTTTTCATTCGTTAATCTCCCTTCAATTCTCAGAGGGCCTATTTCTATTCTTCTTTTATTCATCTTCTTCGCATATGAGTATAATAGTTTGGGGTTTTGCTTTGATATTTAATAGGGTTTTTTTCTTCCAATTCCCGTTTTTCATTTTCTTTTGATTGTATAATCTTTTGTTCTGCATTTTCTATCTTACTTTTTAGTTCTATCAACTTTCCATGCATTTTTTCTTTTGCAAGACCTTTTTTCCACTTTCTGATTTTCTGGAACAAGATCCTTCTGTCTCTTGGTATGCATGAATGATGTTTACTTTTCTTCTTCGGTATATATTTATCCACTATTTTCTCTAATATTTTATATAATATCTCCGTATTTACCCTTATGTCAT
The DNA here is from genome assembly GCF_015104395.2 of Macrobrachium nipponense. Lineage (NCBI taxonomy): Eukaryota > Metazoa > Arthropoda > Malacostraca > Decapoda > Palaemonidae > Macrobrachium > Macrobrachium nipponense. The sequence continues at coordinate 37,316,467 of NC_087205.1, forward strand.
CGCTTACGAAAATGTTATCCCAATCTTTGTTTAATTCTTCATTTATTTCTGACCATTTTATATTTTTACTGTAGAAGTTGTATTTTCCATATCCTTCCCACTTTTTCATTTCTTGCTTATCTCTGTTTTCACTTGCTTTGGAATGAACTGTTAATTCTATGACATTATGGTCTGAAATACTCGCATTATAAACTATTATTTCTTTAACATAATTCACCTCGTTCACAAATACTAGGTCTAAAGTATTTTCCTTTCTTGTTGGCAGGTGATTTATTTGTTGAATGTTGTATTCTAGTAGCATATCTAATAGCTTTTCGAATTGCCTCTTATCTTCTGCACTACTATTACTCCCTTTTTTATATGTATAAGTACATCCACAATCTCCTATTCGTTCTTTCCATTCTACGAAAGGAAAGTTGAAGTCACCGATAGGAGAATAGTCCAGTCCTTGTGATTTCTACATATATCATCCAATTTTTCAATTATTAAGTCAAACTCTTAGTATTAGGAACGGTCTATATATTACTATGTTCATTAATTTTTCAGATTCAAATTCTACCGCTATTAGTTCACATTCTGAGTTACTATATTTCTCATATATTTTTCCTTGTTTTTTGTCTTTCCCATATATTGCGGTTCCCCCTTGATTCCTATTTTTTCTATCTGATCTATAAGTTTGGAACCCTTTTATTTGATCATCATTCCCAGTCTCTTGGGAATACCAGGTTTCACTTATATTCATTATATCTATTTTCTTTTCAATTTGGGTTAGTTCTTCTAAGTACTCTATTTTTCTTTTGAGTTACTCGTAACTAAACCCTGCGCATTCATCACTATGATGGTTTGCGTGTTTTCTCCTTCATTTAATATTGGTAGTAATAAGGATTTTCCATGTCTCTTTCCTGTTCTGGTATGTTGTTCTTTTTTTCATTTCCAGAAATTCTGACATTAAAAAATCCAACTTTTCCATAATATTTGATCTTCCTTCATCATAATTATTCATTTTGTGTCTGAATCTGCAATTTTCTCCGTTTCTGCAATATCCTCTTGCATAATAAATACAGTTATTATCCCTTGAGTAGAATTTTGGAGCTGATGCATTGAAATTTTTTGCTGACATCTCTGCATATCTCATTGGTGGTTTGCTTTTCTCTTTTACCTGATATTCTTGATTTCTCTCTTTATTTGTTTCTTTCTTATTTTGGATTTTATTACTTGGTTGGTTATTTATTTGATTATGATTCATGGCTACAGGGTGCATATATTTGCATTTTTTGTCGAACTTACATCCTTTTCCTTCTTTTAGGTTTTTGCATATTTTTGGATGCAGATCTCTGCAATCATCCCCATATCCATCTAGGTATGCACATTTACCATATATTTCATAGTTGTGACATACCTTAGGATGTTTGTAGTAACATCTTTCTCCAAATCTGCAATTCCCTCTTTTCAAAAGGTTGCAGATTTTGTCTTTCTTGTCTATTTTTTTCCTCTTTCCCGTCATTGTGTAGATCTGGGTAGAGCCTCTTCGGGATTTGCTTTTCTGTTGCCATATCGTAATTTATTTCTTCGTAGGTATGCTGCTTTATTGCCTCATATGTAGTATCAATGAGTATCTCTGCATCCATACTTTTATCTTGTTCTTTGTTTTCCTTATTTTTTTCTGTCATTTCATTTTTGTTTACTTCTCTTCCGTTTTCCTCTTCTTCTTCTTCTTCTTCTTCTTCCTCTTCCTCTTTTTCTTCATTTCTTCATCCTCAACTATTTGTACATTAATCTTGATTTAATAACATTGTCTATCCATGATAGACATGTTGAACAAAAAATTTTTGTATCTTTTCTCATATCTTGTATTACCTCAGCACACTGTGGATGGGTCGGAATGTTGCATGCAGCACATTTTCTGATTAGGTTTTGTGGATTGACTATGCTATACCAAACCTTACACAGTTTGCATGCTTTTGGCATTCTTTTTCCTAATGCGTCAATTAGGATATTCACAAGATTCACCTTATTCATTTTCTTTGTCGGAATATGTTGGTTTATGTATATTTTCTTTATGAGTCTCTTGACCACTTGGATTTTATTTGGAACTTCTTCAATTATTTTCAAGATGTTTTCATTAGATTTGTTCCAGTTTGAAGGATTATATCCTTCTAATATATCTATGAATGCTTTTGTATCTTTTTGGTTAGGACTGTTGCTGATTTCATAGATGAGAAATGCCAGTTCCCTTCCTGCTACCTCATCGTATTGCGAATCTGCTAAACACGCTAAATTACGCCATCTCTTCCCGCAGTTGGAACTTACTGCCATCTTGTTCTGATTTACAGTATTACACTTGATAAACTAACTTAGAAGACGCTTTATCCTACTATTTTCACACTAATCTTATCACCGATAGTTCACGAACACTTCTAGATATTTCTCAAATTCTAGTCGTATGCTAAACTTGTGATATCTGTTGATTAATCTGATTTCACGCGGGAACGTCTCACCAAGCAAGATGGCTACTACAGAGAGAGAGAGAGAGAGAGAGAGAGAATTGATCTTACTCTGGGTGTATTTTCATTTAAATTTGGAAGATAAAAATAGGGTCATTATCCAGCAGTTGACGAGAAGTCTCTCATATATAGCACAGCCACATAATTCCGGTTCAAAAACTGTAGGATCTTTAAAAAGCATTCGATGGACAGAGAGAGAGAGAGAGAGAGAGAGAGAGAGAGAGAGAGAGAGAGGGACGCAGAGAGAGATTCATACCGTAGAATGTGTTTGAACTTTTGTTGCTGAGAGGGATATGGGGTCAATATTATTTTGTTAAAGAGAAAGGATACTTAAAAGGCAATAAAAGAGAGAGAGAGAGAGATTTTTTGCTGTCGAATATATTTTACCTTTTGGCTCGACAAGAATACAGGACCATTATGAAATTATTAAAGAGAAAGGTTAATTAAAAGGGAATGCAAGAGAGAGAGAGAGAGAGAGAGAGAGAGAGAGAGAGAGAGAGAGAGTCAATTAGTCAAAATGTAAGACAGCGAAGAAGATCATCCACAAAATAGACACCAAAACTTACCACAAAGGCGCCTCCGATCTTAAGCAACGAGTCTTTATTCCTCGTTTGCGAACGCGCGGAACTGTGAAACTTCGACGGCCTAGCTGTTTGTTCTCCTTTATGGAAATTTCCAATAATGGACACTACTTCCAATTTCAAGTTGCAAGGTTCTTCGCATGCTATGGATATGCCTCCCCAGCCCCCTCCCCAACCCCCACCTAACCTGCGGTCACCATCCGTGGCTGCTCCGTTCCAGTGAGCCAGCGCACCAGACAGCTCGCTGTTGCATTGTGATATATTTCAAGGCATTCCAGGATGAATGGCTGTTAGTGTATTTCAAGGGAGATGCGTCGTTTATGTTTGAACATAGAGTATATTTTTGTGGTTATTTTATATAATAGTATGTTGCCTATACATACACACATACTACATGAATACATACACACCCACACATATATATATATACATATTCATTTATATATGTATGTATACGTTCGTTATTCAGGCGTTTTGATATTTAGGTTCCCGAAACACTCGAGAAATGATTTACCTCATGATGAAACCCGATAAATGCATTGCTATTAGGCGGTTAACGCCAAAGGCTGGAAATATCAGCCAATCAGGGAAAGCCAATATTACCTGTTCTAAGTATAATTAATTTTCTTTTTCAAGAATAATATAAGGAATTATGGAAGAATTTTACAAAACGCTAATAATAGTCAATTTCTGATGAACATCATCAGCAGTAGAAATAATCATTTCTAACGATTTAAAAATGATAAACATTAAGAATAAAAATTTTCCAATAAAGAATAACATTCAAAGTGATAAATGATTAATTTTCTTTGAGCAATCAACCAAAAATGGTTCATTTCCGATCAAAAATAACCCGTGAAGACGTGAATCGTGAATATTTGATTGGTAAAGGCATTATGAACTAAAATGATGAATTTCTAAGGTTAATAATACCATCAATAATTAAGATGACCACACTCATGTTCTCTCATTAAAACCCAACTTACTTTCTGAAGAGGATTTTCTATCTCTTTGGTGAGAAACCCCATCACGTGGTTCTTTTGTCCCTGTTTCTATAATCTTGATGAAAAAAGAAGAGTTGCATGTTTTGTCAACTTATGTCCTCTTTGCATAAGATAAAAAATAAATAATTATGTTTATTTATCTCATTTATTTATTTATTCATCTGTGTATTTATTTATTTGTTTACTTATTTATTAATGGTTTTATTTATTTACGTATTAATTTTATAGTTATTTATGCAGATGGTTTGAGTAATCTTATATTCTCACCTACCTGAAACTTAAACAGTATGATCAATATTCATATTTTCTTATTACGTTTTCCTTCTTATGATATTTTCCAGTCTTCTTACTGTCGTATATTACATAAAGTATATTTACCTTCAAGCAAACTCATTGTTTTAGGTAAAATTAGAAGTATATTTACCTTTAAGCAAACTCATTCATTTAGGTAAAATAAGAAGTATATTTTCCTTCAAGCAAGCTCATTCTTTTGGTAAAATTAGGAGTATTTTTACTTTCAAGCGAATTCATTCTTTAGTTAAAATTAAGGGTCCCGCAGATCATTGGTGATTTATTGTCTGCATTTCTTTCCTCTGTTTTCGAAAGAACCAACGATTAGTGGTCTATTCTTCAGTGCCTATAAATTGCTTTTTTTGCGTTTCTACTTCTCTCTTTTTTCTTTGTTTATTCATTCATTCGGCGTTTTCATTATTTTAAATCAATGTTTTATCTTTATACTTGTAAATAAAGTCAAATGTCTGGATATTTTCATGGTTACGCTTTTTTCCAGATCTCTCTCTCTCTCTCTCTCTCTCTCTCTCTCTCTCTCTCTCTCTCTCTCTCTTTATCATTTCTCCCTAGTCATCATTTACCTCCGGATAAATATAACCAATTGACCTTTTACTCCCTGTGCGAATTCAAGCTTATTTAAAGGAACCCACCTTCTCTCAGACCTCATGCAACTCTCTCTCTCTCTCTCTCTCTCTCTCTCTCTCTCTCTCTCTCTCTTCTAGGATCTAGTTGCCTGTTTATCTCTCTCTTCGCTTCCCCGACCGTTTATCTCTCTGTCTCCCTGAATAAACAGATCCGACGATAGGCTGACTCGAGGGGTCTCGCGTCCAAGTTCTTAAAAGCAGACAGGGCAGCTCCAGGCGATATTTATGAGGCGTCGTTTTGCATAATTTCGTGGCCTGTACATAAATCACATCAGATGGAGAGGTACCTTTATCGAACTTGGGTAAACCTTAAAGCTAAAGGCCATAAATAAGAGGCGCATTTGATGGCAATTTTGGGGATTCAGGTTGCCAAGGGAGGAGAGAAGAGAAAGTTGATGATGTACTTTTCTATTTTCTTTCTATTTTCTTCCCCTTTGGTCTTCTCCCTTGTCGTCAGCAGGTCTGGGCTACCCGTAGACACGAGGAAACCAATCCAAACTGTTTCCTATCTTAGGAGAGGAAAGGATATTGATGATGTATTTTCCCAGGCTTTGTTCTTTATTTCCTTCCTCGTTTCTTTCTTTATGAAGTTTATTCCTTTCTTCCAACAGGTCTGGGCTAGCAGCAGAAACTATAGTACCTATCTGAAAGGAGTGTGTACTAAAGTAATTCACATTTCATTTAGGAAAAGATAGTTGATGATGTTCTCTTCAGGGCTTTATTTTCTGTTTTCTTAATATTTTCTTCTTTTTCGATGTGCTCCTTGGTCGCCAACAGGTCTGGGCTACTAGGAGACACTAATAACGGCCATTTCGTTAGGGAAACCAACGACGTTAACCCTCTGAAAGACAAAAAGCTGATGAGAATTCGCAGAATAGGAGATCAAGGCATAAAAATAACCCAGGTTTTCATAATGGGAGATAGATCTTCGATGTTTATCGCACTCAGAATTTCGTTCCTCGGTCTGAGATTCGGCTGATGGATGAGAACATCAGCTTCCGTTCTTCCAAAGTCACTTCAGGGCAAGAAAGGTCTTCTTTGGTTGGGGGGTGGGGGGCGGGGGTCGGTGGTTAGGGGGTTTGGGAGTGGGGGGAGGAATGGAGGGGGTTTTACTATAACAACATCAATGTCGACATCTGTGTTGACAGTAGAAATGATGATGTAAATATTCATAGCACTTGTACTTGTTTCAGTTTTATACCACGGCGATATTTAGGACGATATAATTCTCTCTCTCTCTCTCTCTCTCTCTCTCTCTCTCTCTCTCTCTCTCTCTCCATACTATTCGATAATATAAGTCAGCAACAACACATAGTACCTACTCGTTTAATTTCTATCATTCGGAGATATTTACACTCGCCTCTCTCTCTCTCTCTCTCTCTCTCTCTCTCTCTCTCTCTCTCTCTCTCTCTCTCTCCAGACCACGCCATAACGCCATAACATCAGTCAACAGCAGCAACAACATATTATGACGTCAGGGGAATGGCTCACGTCTTTTTTGAAGATAATCCTTTTAATTTTCCGAATCTTTTGTTCAGATGGCGTTCCCCAGACGCTTTCACATGGCTCTCTCTCTCTCTCTCTCTCTCTCTCTCTCTCTCTCTCTCTCTCTTACGAGTATAATACTTCTTTCATCTCTGTTTACGAGACGAGCCAAGATCCGCCTTAGAAGGAAAAAAAATTGGGGGATGGTGTCACTGATAGGTTTCTGAAGTTAGAATAACAATAATAGCTCCTATTTGACTTGCATTTTTATTTTTGCATTTATGAGTTTTTTTCATTTTTGTTCTTTTTTGATAGATGTCTTCTTTCGGCATTTCCCTTTACATTTTGTTGCTTCTTTGGAACGAGCAACGTATTCTTTGGAAGATTGAATTTCAAGTCAATGACCCCTTGGAGTTGGCCTGTTCTATATGAATAGGGTTCATGCTCTGCAAATAATGAAAAATTATTACTAGGACTAATATTGTTACTGCTTTATCACTGGTCCTTTATCTACGACTAGTAATAATAAAATCATCAGCAGCATAAATATTACTAGTTTACTACTTACTATAGTGGCAGTGAATAATTGTTAATAATAATAATAATAATAATAATCATAAGCAGCATAAATATACTAGTTTTACCTAACTTAACTATAGCGGATATTTTTTATAATAATAATAATAAATAATAATAATAAAATAATAATAATAATAATAATAATAATAATAATAATAATGCACGGACAATACATGAGACAGACTAAAGAACTAGCCAGCGATGACAATTGGCAATGGCTACAGAGGGGAGAGCTAAAGAAGGAAACTGAAGGAATGATAACAGCGCACAAGATCAGGCCCTAAGAACCAGATATGTTCAAAGTACGATAGACGGAAATAACATCTCTCCCATATGTAGGAAGTGCAATACGAAAAATGAAACCATAAACCACATAGCAAGTGAATGCCCGGCACTTGCACAGAACCAGTACAAAAAGAGGCATGATTCAGTGGCAAAAGCCCTCCACTGGAGCCTGTGCAAGAAACATCAGCTACCTTGCAGTAATAAGTGGTACGAGCACCAACCTGAGGGAGTGATAGAAAACGATCAGGCAAAGATCCTCTGGGGACTATGGTATCAGAAACGGATAGGGTGATACGTGCAATAGACCAGACGTGACGTTGACTGACAAAGTCAAGAAGAAAGTATCACTCATTGATGTCGCAATACCATGGGACACCATAGTTGAAGAGAAAGAGAGGGAAAAAAATTGATAAGTATCAAGATCTGAAAATAGAAATAAGAAGGATATGGGATATGCCAGTGAAATCGTACCCATAATCATAGGAGCACTAGGCCGATCCCAAGATCCCTGAAAAGGAATCTAGAAAAACTAGAGGCTGAAGTAGCTCCAGGTCTCATGCAGAAGAGTGTGATCCTAGAAACGGCACACATAGTAAGAAAAGTGATGGACTCCTAAGGAGGCAGGATGCAAACCCGGAACCCCACACTATAAATACCACCCAGTCGAATTGGAAGACTGTGATAGAGCAAAAAAAAAAAAAAAAAAAAAAAAGAAAAAAAAAAAAAATAATATAATATAATAAAAAAAAAAAAAAAAAAAAAAAAAAAAAAAAAAAAAAAAAAGAATGATAAGAATGATCCATTACTGGAGAGCTTTTATCAACAAAAGACATTTAATTTATCAATTAATTTTTATATTTTTCTCGTTAAACACACATGATTCTGTATATTAACACTACAGTTGATTGATTATTCCAAGGACAGACTAATATGTTTATTCATTTCTCTTTAGAAGATACTGTAAGATCCATTTAATATTTCAGACTTATACTAAGAAATGTAGTTTCTATTTGTTATTCATGAATATGATAAAATATCTCCCTAGAGTTTGCTATCACATTTTGTTAAAAATCACTCAAGTTGGAAGAGTAATGATATTAAGCAAGAGAACGAAAAGGAGAAATAATATAATAGTAAAGTCAGAATGAAATATATTACTTAAGAGCACAAGAGAAAGATGAGAAAAGGCGTAATATGATAAAGGAATAAGAAGGAAAGAGCAGAAAAAAAGTGTAAGAGCGTATGTCAAGTAATATTGAGAAGAAAGAGGATGGATTAGAGAAATATATCCCTACTCAGAAATTAAAGAAAAAAAAAACAAAGATAATTGAAGGAAAATTTCTTCAAAAGGAGAAGGAAATGGGGTGATATTCTCCAGCTGAGGAGAATAAAGGGGTAGAAATCCCACATAGTAAGTAATGTTAATTAAGAAGAAAGAAGATAACAGAGTCTTAAAAAGAACTTGAAAATTAATAGAAAGAAAACGGCAATAGAAGGAAAAGAGAACGTGATATCCTCAAGCCGAGGAGAATAAAGGGCTGAGAATCCCACTCCCAGATACAAACACTTCTCATCCCGGAGGCGCTGAATCACTCTATTCATGAGGTGTGGAATGCAACACGGAAATCGCCTTCCACCCACTGAATTATGACTGACAACGATTATCGCCGCGTCTCCGGTCAAGAAAGAGATTTTCGTCCTTATTCGACATTATTCGCCAAACCTTTTCCTCCTTCCGGTTATCGACAGGTCTTTAGGGTGTCAAGCTGCTAGTCTCACCCGCGCCCCCGGCCCCCCGGACCTGCTCTACCCCGGATACACTCCTTAGCAGTTGCTTGATCACCAGGTTTAGAATTCGCTGTTTAGGTCAATAGAGACACGATTGCGTGTTCAGAAAATGTGCCCGAGGAGTTACCACACCTCCAACCCACCCACCCCCCGGGGAATCGATCTCGTGTGACAGATATTAGTTTATTATGTCCAAGTACCCTATGTTCCCTATGTTCGGCTTTTTTTTCACTAAATCATTTAAATATAAAAAATCGAGCTATGCTGAATAGATAATCTAACCTCTTCTTGCCCTGTTAGAAATAAGAACTAAAGTAGTATTAGTTTAAAACAGCTAATTCTGTTCAAAAGGTTTTACTCAATTATTCCAGTGATTGTTGATCTGTGATGACGCAGGACTGAGGCTCTAAAATTGCCATGTAAATGAGAGCCATTAGTTAAATTGATCTCAAATGCAAATTAGAATATGATACGCCTGAAAATATTTATGGTGGTAAAATCAGACTAGGTCGCCTGGTTTTTGTGGGAAAGACTTTCACTGAATATATATACATATATAGATAAATAGATACGATGTCATTTTTCATCAGGTGTAAAACAATAATATACTTCATTTAAGGAACGATATCTAATCACAAATATATATATATTTAATCTCTCTCTCTCTCTCTCTCTCTCTCTCTCTCTCTCTCTCTCTCTCTCCTCTCTCTACGGGCGAAAAGGAAGAAAGTATGACAAAAGGAGATATATGAAGGGATACTCAAACTGAGGGGAGAGTAAGTCAAAGGAGAAGGACAGCCGAGTGCCATCCCTCCCACATCATGGCTCCTTGGGGTGTGTGAAGTGTGGTACGAGACATTCTTTTATTACCACTCGTTCTCAGAAGATTTCGTTCACTTCCTCTATTCTCTTTGGTGAAAGAGGAGCGGAAGATTTAGAGACGGGTGAAATGTCACTCAAAGTCGAGAGTTCCCGGGACCCTGAGTGTTATTTATTCATACAAAAGTTGATGATTTATGTAGAAAACAACGCCAGGATTTGGTTTCGTAAACTCTTGAGTCTTTTGTCTAATCTTGATGGTCGAAACAATAATACAACAATTGTTGTATTTAAATTAATCTTTTATATATTTAATGTTATATGGAATTCCTTTCATTGAAAATATTTGTAAGGTAAATAAAGAAAAGTTATTTTAGAAATAAAGAAAAGTTACTTTTTATTAGATAAAAAGTAACCATAATACGTCTATTCTTCAATTAAATGAAGTAAGTTTTATACACATTAATGCCTTAGGTACACTTGCTAGAGAGAGAGAAGGACGATTTACACTTGAGCAAATTACCCTACATACACTGCAGGTATCCTTCTGAACTTTAAAGGAGAAATTTATAATAATTTATGATTTTTATCACATTTTAATACCTCAATTTTTATCTTTCCAGCACCACTGGCCGAGAAAGGAGAGTCAAAATACAGAGGGATATGTCTGACACTGCTCACAGAAGTAAGTAATCTCTCTCTCTCTCTCTCTCTCTCTCTCTCTCTCTCTCTCGCTCTCTCTCTCTCTCTCTTTATATATATTATCTATATATATATATATATATAATATATAATATATATATATATTAATATTATATATATATATATAAGTCATATCACATTTCCGTGTTTCATATACATATATCGAGCTACAGTGTCCTTTAATATCTAATTCTATATATATCTCTATATATATATATATATTTATAGATATATATATTCTATATATCTAGATATCTATATATATCTAAATATATGTAATATCTATATATATATATATATATATATACTTATCTATCATCTATATATATATAGATAGATATCTAATATATATCTTTAATATATATATATGTGATGTGTGTGTGTGTGTGTTGTGGTGTGTGGAGTCATATCACATTACCGTGATTCGTATACATACATCGAGTTACAATTTAATGTCCTTTAGTATCTAATTCGCATTACCTCGAAATTAATATATTTTCATATATGTTAACCGAAGTGGAATTTTTTAGTCGATAGATTTTGTCGGCTCACGGGCGCAAACCATAGACTAAAAAATTCCCTTTCGGTTAACATATATGAAAATATATTAATTCCGAGGTAGAGCGAATTAGATATTAAAGGACATTTGTAGCTCGATGTATATATATATGTGTGCGTGCGCGCATGTGTGTGTGTGTGTGCACACGCAAGTATACTAGGCCTATATTCGAGACGATATTTCAGACACCGTTGTTGATTTCTACATTGAAATAATTTACGTCACAGGACTTATGTAAACGTAATCGTACAGTGTGAATCAACTCCAGATTATTTTCGGAAGACAAGAAGCATCAAAGATTCTATACCTTCGGTAAAATTCATCTCGTCTAGGAAATTATATATTTAATGAAATTGCAAATAAAGGTTCGCAAGGATGGGCTTCAAATAATGGCGGAGACGAAAGAAGATACTTTACTTCTTAGGTATGTAAAAAAAAAAAAAAGTCAATAAAGAAAACGCATCTGCCTAAAATCGCTTCTTTTTTTTCGCGCCTTTGACACAGAAAGGCGGCATTTAAACTTCTACCCACCAAGAGCCCCGATACAGTGAACCCCAAGGGCGATTTAAATGCCCTGATGGAGTTCAGAAGATGCAGGTATCCGCTGACTCGCGCAAAATAAAGGGGGAGGAGGTGATTTAAACCATTCATTGCCCGGGAAGAATTTAAAGGTTCTCATTCAATCTGACCTGAGGTATTTGATTCAACGGAGTTGACATGGCTCTCTCCTTTTTAAAGCTAGGGGGGAAGTAGGAATAGGGGGTAGTAGGGTGAGGGAGAGGGGAAGGAGGAGTGAAAGGGGAGGGGACAAGAGGAGAAAGGGTAGGGGAGGGAAGGGGAGAGGGAAGGGTGAGAGAGTGGAAGCCACAGAAACCTCCGAGATTTCTAATGTACATTCAAACACACAAACAAGACAATTTTAGTATTATATAGATACACACATATACATTATATATATATATATTTATATATAGTGTCTGATGCTCACAAAATAGAAATTGACCTTAGATTTAAAAAAAAGAGGCCATCCTTGAGAAAACGGATTATTTCAAATCAGCTCACCTAAAAAAAATACCATTCTTCACACAAACAAACAAAAAAAGTAGCGTGAACAGAAAAGATATCAATGGAAACCCATTTTCATTTGAAAAAATAAAGAACGGGCATTTGGCCAGCATTATAATTAACAATAAATAAGCGAAGCTCTTCTGGTTAAACGACTTTTTGTTGAAACTTTTCCCCAATTTAGAAGTGAGATACCACCCATTGTTTACGTGAATTGTCAGGGCATTATTTTGAGGGAATTTTATTTCGCGTTCATAACGCCAAAGTTGCTCAAAAATATTGGCGATAAATATTTGTGAATCAATTGTGACTTGTGACGTGTGAAATTATTATTATTATATTTACATGTAGCGGTTCGAAAGTTATTGAAATAACAAAATAAAAAGGGTTTCTTTATTATCACGTGCAATTGTTGAATATGATGCATAATATTTTGTTCGGAGGTATGTGAAATGTCATGAGGACATGCATTTCTCATGACGTTTATTATTATTATTATTATTATTATTATTATTATTATTATTATTATTATTATTATTATTATTATTATTATTATTATTATGTGACGGATTAAATTACTTAAATTTTTAGCAAACTACTCGGGACTAGATTCTCCATATACGAAATAAATGTTAATTAGATAGAGAAACAAATAGATAAATGATTTAATGAATAAATAAATAAGATAAACGAATGCGTGAATAAAAACATAAATAAGTAAATAAGTGTATCAACTTCAAGGTCAGGAAAGTTTTGAATTCTTCTATTTTTTTTCTAACTTGTTCTACTAAGATATATGTGACTTATTCCATTCGTTATGCTTTGCTGCTATTCAGCTTCAACAAACTTCTTCTTCTTCTTTAGACTTTATTAGTTCCACTGCATAGCAGGGTCGGCCGATCGAGTCATCTTTCTCCTTTATTTCTATTCCTTGCATCGTCTTCCCACCTCATCCACCTCCCTTCTCACCACAACCATCCAGCTGATCCGCTGCCGCCCCGGGGACATAATCAACCAACCTCTGCATTGGATTTATTAAAAAAAAACTTCTGTATTCTATTTCCAACAACTTTCTCTATTATATTCATTCCAACAAATTTTTTTTTCCAATTCATTCCCAACAATCTTCTCTTCATATTAATATCCAACAAACTTTCCTTTCCAATTCATTCCCAACAATCTTCTCTTTATATTAATTACCAGCAAGCTTTTATAGTCTATCCATTTCTAGCAAACTTCTCTATTCTCTCCATTCCCTACAAACTTCTTTGTTCATTCCCAACAAATTTTCCTCTTTTATTAATTTGCAATAAACTTCTCTATTCTATTTACTTCCAACACACTTCCCAATTATATTTATTTCCAACAAACCAGAGGTATCTTCATATCCAACAGACTTCATTCCATTTATTCCCAACAAACTTCTCAATTCTATTTACCTCTGACAGATTTCTCTGTCCATTTCCACCAAATATCTGCATTCTTTTAATTTCCAACAAACTTACTTCCCTTTACTTTATCAAAACAACTTTATTGGATGTTAAAAAAAACTCCTCCGCAACAATAAATAAATAAAACTCCTTTCTAAACCTCTGGACCGCCATCCTCTTCTTCTTCCCAGCCTGGAACTGTAACTTAATCTGGAATAACTGGAAATTTGACAGCGTGGGTTCGGTCTTTTTCTGTATTATTGGTGTTTCCAGTCCAGATCTCAGGAAATTCCAGCGTTGCTCAGCGTGGGGCAACTTGATTTTGTTCTGTGTTAGGTTTGTTGTTTATTTCTTTTTTTGGTTCGTTGGTCGATAATTCGCTACGTGATAGCGACTGTGTACGTGCGAGTATATACACAAGTACTCACACACAAACACACACCCACACTCACACACACACACACATATATATATATATATATATATATATATATATATATATATATATATATATCTATATATTATATATATATATATATGATATATATATATATATATATATATATATATATAGAGATATATATAATAGTATATATATATAATATATATGTATATAATATTTAGATGATCGAATCTTAATATATATATTATAATCTACTATATATATCTATATATAATATTAATAGATATATTCTATAGTATATATATATATTATAATATATCTTAATATAGATAGATCTCTAATATATATATATATAGATATATATATATTATATATCTGTATATAATAATATATATATATTATGTAGGCTATTATATATTCTGGATAATCATATATGTTAGATATAGATATATAATGTTATATAATCTATAATATCTATATCTATATATATATATATATATATATATATATATATAGATATATATATATATATATATATATATCTATATATATATATATATATCTATATATATATGTTGTCTGTTTCTACCCCCCCCCCAACCCCCCTGTTCACTAAACTACACAAACTGGAACCTCTTACCTGTTGTCAGTAGTGCCCTCTGTCTGCAATCATGTCATTAGGCTATTAAGATCTCGTAAGTACAAAAATATACTATTTATTACCCAAAGCAGTAGATTATAAAATAGGACAAAAGGATTAACAAGTCATAATGGTAGAAATCCCAAAACTGCCCATAAAGAAACCAGTAAGTTAACATTCTACCCTCCTGACTAAGAAATCACTCCCAGACCCAAAATGTCAATAAGTTCATCGTATTAGTAAGGTTAGAGATTCCCGTCTCTAAATTAGCCATGGAATAAGACCCATCTGTATGATGGGGCTTTGTCTCCCGACACTCGGCGTGTAACACCTCTTAGCGTTCACCTAAAAAGAATGTGACTTTTGTAAGTGCCTTGGACTATTAGGCTTGTAACATCTGTACAAGCGAATGTACACGCCTCTCGACCAGGTGAGTGATCTCTCGGTTAAACTGCTTGCGTATTCAAATTCCTTTCTCACGTAAGCTGCCCCTACAGTTCAGCCTGTCTCCAAGTGTGAAGTGATATGTGACTTCACTTAACATTACATTGGCATTTTAAACATATTATTAATCATTACCCCTCTTTTCATTTGACAGAGCTCGGCCACCTAAAATTGCTAGCTCCCGCCTAGCCACTGTTCACACAAACGGCTCATATGTATAAAATACATTGGCCGGCTCAAAAAAAAAGTAGTGCACTCCCGTCGCGCACCATATCGGCAACTAATGCACAATGTATCAATTTACCACATGACTTAGGGTCACCTCCGTTGCTGGAGCCCTTGCGCTTCGTAGAATACATAAAAGTTTATGAACTCCTAGCACACAAATGGTGATCAGTATAGTACCTAGCATGACCATTAATATTGGTATATTGTAACGGTCGTCAAAAATAAATTCCTCTTCGTCACTATTCTCCAGCGGCGGGACTGTAACGGTCTCCACTGTAGGCGGAATTCGAACCGCCTTATGGTTTCCATGTAAGTGGACGAGTTGTAGACACGCTGACTAAGTACCATGAAGAAATCCAAGAGAACCCTGCAGGACCCATCAAACAGCTGGGATCCCTGTAGGACGAGCGAATTGTTGTAGACGCAGGTCGAGTGCGTAAACCAACTCGAAACAACTCAGCACGTGCCATTATTCAGCGTCTGCGACCCTCATGAGTGTATCCAACACCCTCTCATGGCGAAACTGTAGATTCGACGTTTTCTACTGAAGTAAACGTGGTCACCACTCCGTTATCATGGAAATATCCCGTGACTTCTATGCAAGTGCTACTCGCACCCGCCTCATCGAAGACTGTAGACTCCCGATTTATCCCAGAACGTATTCCTGAGATGATATATGGAAGACCTCTCATCCTTTGTAAAGGCAGTCCATAGAAACGCCATTCGTGTGTAGACTCGACTCGACCTCTGGTACTGTGAACAAAGTCGTCTCCATCGCCATCATCACGTAGAGTTGGGAATTCTCCAAAGTCATTGTGTGTCCATATTTAAAAGGTCTACATGGTCATAAAATAACTAAATTCTTGTTGTACCCCACAAATCCGTCACTAATTAATATACTCAATCTACTAGGCAAATATTAAAAATATTCCTCGCTAAACCAAATATAATCTTTACTCACTGAATCCTCACAAATAATTCCATATATGACAAACATGTTATCAAAAGAGAACACATAAGTCTAACAGCAAAAACCCCTTTATGGTTTATATAACTAGCCTCCATAAAATATAATGCCAAACACCCCTTCTATCCAACTCACATACCCTGACAAATCATATCTCCTATCTAAAAGAAAAATGCTATTTAGAGCATAACCCCCATTACAACATCTCTCGTAACAAAAGAAAAAAAAGAGAAAAAAAGAATAAGATAATAACTACAATAATAAGTGAACTTTCCCCCCATTACACAACGCACATAAGAGAAAAAGAAACAAATATAATTCAATATCTTTCCCAAAAGGGAATGTGTACTGTTACGGAATCTGCTACCGCAGCAAACCCATCGACCAGAAAAGAATCCCCTTACATGATACGTTCCCGTGAAATGCCATAATCAGCATCTACGAAAATAGTGCAAATCCCCGAGTGATCAACTCCAAAGGGGAAAACCCGCAACCGGACTCATTACAGCAATGTTAGCAAAAAAATCCACCTGTGAACACTTTCATGTGCTTCGAACTGCTGCATAGTCAAACTCGCAACGCCAAAAACTCATGATTCTCAAAAAAAAATGTTCTATACTGAAACTATATCAGCACATTCCACAGAACTATCTCTAGGATATGACCAAGGTGTTCCGAAGATTGTCTCGAAGACATAATTTTCCCAAACGATACTGTCCAATTATATAAGAAATTATCACCTATTCGGGACAAAAAAAACTACCATAAACTCGCAATTCCATAATTATATACCACCAAAAAAAAGGAAGTCACCCTCAAGGATTAATACCATCTCCTTATATATATAAATCATCATCTTAATAATAACACCACTCCGGTGATATAAATATTTCCTCTATTTAATTAATGATCCCACGCCAAAAAAATCATCCCGTTTCTCAGCTAAAGCAAAAATTTGCCGTATTTCAACACGTACCTAAGTAAAATATTAACCCCGAAATCTTACGCCAAAACGCCGCAGATTTGCGCATAATAAGAAGAAAAACGTAGAAGGAAATAAAAGAGAGAAACAAAAATGTGAAGGCATTCTGTCACCAAATCGCAAAAAATAGACAGCAAGAAAAAAAGGAAAAAAATGCAATTGCGCGACAATATATTAATCACCACAACCAATTCTTTTCAATTTCAAGATATGTGTTAACCTCGACTGACCTGTTTGTTCATTTAAGACTACAAATCTGTTTCCAATTTTCTCTTCAATGACTCGAAAAGGTGAAAAGGACCTTCAAACTTCGGGCCTAGTTTGTAATTTAACTCATTTCTCACGTTAAGTTTTAAAAATACCTTGTCTCCGACATTGATCTTGGGATCAGACAATTTACTATTACTCTTCTGTACCATATCTCTGGTTGTGGATTTGAGATTACGGCTGAGACATGTGTGTCTCTCTCTCGCTGTGGATATCAGAGCCTCGACCGTATCCTCCCCATGATGAGTCATAGTTAGCAAATCAAATGTGCCTCACGCTGGACAACCAAACAAAGCTTCAAATGGGGACATTTTAATTGAATCACTAACCATAGTGTTAATACTATGTCTAACAACATTAATATATCTGTCCCAATTCTTATCATTACCACCTAGTACAGTTTTCCTGAGAGCTTCGAGCACTTTCCTGTTTGCTCGTTCGCACAACCCATTTGCCTCGGGTCTGTATGAAATAATTGTCACTTTCTGTATCCCCATGACTTCAGCTAAACATTCCAAGGTTTTGTTCACAAATTCCCTCCCATTGTCGGTTAATAGAACTTCAGGTGAGCCATATCTGCAAATGATACCATTGAAAAACGCTATGGCTACTTCTTCGGCCGTTTTATGCTTAAGTGGGAAAATTTCTACTATCCTTGTAAGTTCATCTATTATCACTAACAAGTACTTGTTCGCATATCTAGACTCACAAAAATTCCCTAAGATATCCATATGTATTCTCTGAAAAGGTCTACTCGGTATAGGATACGATCCTATTTTGCATGAAGTTGTCCTTGCAGGCTTACATGCGTTGCACACCGTAAAATTCCTTACAAAATTTTCCACATCTTTCCCCATATTTTTCTAAATGTATTTAGCACGAACCTCTTCATACGTTTTTTCTATTCCCAAGTGAGGACTACCGAACCTGCAATGAACTATATCCAAAACCACTGGAATTAGGACCTTCGGAATTACGATCTGTGTCGTCTCTCCTTTACTTTCACTGTTTCTTAACTTATATTTAATTTTCCTAACCAATAGATTACCTTCTAACTCCAAACCCGAAAAAGGCAACTTATACCGTTTCCTGACTAATTCCCCTCTTAGAAACGCTTTTGCATCTGCTAAAATCTCGTCTTCATTTTGCCTTTGCTCTACGCGAGGTATATCCTATTGTATGGTTTTGCTAGTAACTTGAGCGACTTGGAAACCTTCTGCGTCATGAAAACTCCTGGTGAGAGCATCAGCAACAACGTTAAATTTGCCCTCTATATATTTGAGCTTTGCATCAAAATCTCTGATAGTTAAAAACCATCGAGCTCTTTTGGCCGACAAATCGAGTTTATTAAAAACATCTAGTAATGGTTTGTGGTCTGTAAGAACTTCTACTTTATTCCCCATCAGTAACATTTTGAAATGAACTAAGCTCAACACTATTGCAAAGGCTTCTTTATCTATGGTGGCCATGGACTTCTCGTTGCTGCCCTTTGTTCTGAACTTCCTGCTATAAAAAGCTATAGGATGAAATCTCCCATCAAACTTTTGCATAAGGCAAGCACCTATACCTTCCTGGCTTGCATCAGTCACTAATGTAAAAGGTTCCCTAAAATCTGGAAACTTCAAAACAGGGGGATTCATTAGCGCGTTCTTGAGCTTTTGAAAACTCTCCACCTGGGGTTCCTTCCATTGAAATTGAACGTCTTCCCGCAACGCATCAGTTAGGGGAGCTGCTATATTAGAGAACCCTTTCACAAACCTCCTAAAGAAACCGGCGATACCCAGGATTGACTTAATCTCTTTCTTTGATCTGGGGGTGCGAAAATTCGCTATTGCTTTGACTTTATCGTCATTTACTCTAACCCCTTCCTTTCAACCCCGCTAATCTAAGCCTCCTAAGTACTTCTGTAAGCACTTCCAGGTGTTGCGCGTTCGTGTCCGTTGCGATCAGGATGTCATCCATATACACAAAAACATTTTTGCCCAGTAACCCGTGCAAAACTGTGTTCACCAACCTGGTAAAAGTCATCGGACTGCCCGATAAACCGAAAGGCATTCGCGTAAATTCATAGTGTCCCTTGGGCACTGAAAAAGCGGTATATTCCTTGCTACTCTCACTAAGAGGGACCTGTAGGAAACCCTGCGCCAAATCAATTGAGCTATAAATATTATGTCCCCCAATTTCAACAAAAAGATCTGGTATGCACAAGGCTGGGTAGCGGTCAGGGATCGTTTTCTCATTTAAAAGTCTAAAATCGACGCATACACGGACAGAACCGTCTTTCATAGGCAACGCTAACATGGGAAAGTTGTAAGGAGACACGCTGGGTCTAATGATTCCTTCTTCTTCCCATCTATTAACCTCTTTCTCTACCTGTTCTCTGATTTTGAAAGGTATGCGATATGCAGGAATGCAAATAGGTTTTGTGTCACTCTCCAAATTTACCTTATGCTCTAACATTAGTCAACCCCAATTTATCACCTTGTAAGGCTGCCGTATCCCCAAATTCTGCCAAGAGCCCGCTTATTGCTTCAACGTGTTCGCTATAATCCACATTAGCTAAATGTTCTCTGAATGTTCATTTCCTTGATTGCATTCTTTCCTCCGAAAACTCAGGTTTCCCCTCTACGATAGCCACTGAACCACTATCACAACTCCAATCTTGGAAATCCAATATATATGTGTTTTTTTGGTATATCCTAACTGTATCATTGCAGTTTAGCAACTCTAACCACGTAAACCCATCTTTGGATACACTGTTCACCGATGCCGTGCTTACAATCCCTCTAAGCTTTTCGCTATTTTCAATAACACACACATCTGTGGGTTTTCTCATTTCCTTCAATTTAACTTTTACAATAGTCTTTGAACCTGGTAGTAACATAATATCTTCAGATAAAACACCTCTATATTTGTGGTTAGTACCTCCCCTCGCCCCATACACATTACCACCCTCAGTCTCATCCCCAGCAATGTTAGTATCAGAAATAACATCCATATTAGTATCATCACCACCATTGTTATCACTGTGAACTCTGACAGAACCCCTGTAATCATTACCCATATCACCAACGTGTTTTAATATTACATTTCTCCATAACACTCGTATCACCGCCATTAATACCACCGAGCACATCTCCTCTTTCAATAACCTCCATGTCCTCCATTCTATCCACGTCCTCATACGGTAGAAAAATACCTGGTATCCCAACTGATATCCCATTAGCACCCGCATGGATCGAAATCTTGTGTCTTCTACAAGCAGGATGACCCAGCAAAAGTTTATTGCCCACCGCAATTCCTTTTATTATCAAAAATGGTTCTGTTAACACTCTGTCACCGAGAGTAAACTGTACTTGAACACAACCCAGGGTATTTAATCTATGGGCTTGCACATCACACACCGTCTCCGTTGAGGGTTGCAAAGGGTAATTGGAAAATATGGATTGATACAGATTATAGTCCATTAGATTTATTGAGGCCCCCGAGTCTATTAACACCGGGATATCCACATCCCCTACTGTTCCATAGACTATAGGCTTGGGCTCTGGGGCATCCCCCACGAGACCACAATGGCATTTACCAATCACCTGTACCCTTTTTGTTGATCGGGTTTCCAAAAATTTTGCCGATCCCTTTGCCCTCTGGTTTGACCTGCCTGGGAAGTTCTCACATTATAATTACCAGAACCTTGAGGTGTAGGTCTCGCATCTCTCCATATCTGAGATGGACAAGACTGCCAATAATGATCAGTACTTTTACACATTCCACAATATTTAACCCTACACAATATCTTTGGATGGCCTGGTTTATTGCAGTTGAAACAGCGCAACTGCTGTTGCTTTTGATCGATCGATCTTTTGTTATACTCAGCTTTTGCGCACAGACGAGGAGGAGAAAATTCCGTGTCTCTTAGTACTCTATCCCTCGGGCCTGTCCCATTAAAAATTGCGCTATCTACAGTGGGACATTTAGACCTGTGTTTATCTATTTGGGTATAAAGTAATTCTTTGTCTGAAGTAGGTTCAATCTTTTCATCAAAGCTATCCACTATCGCATCCGGTACCTCGTGCAAGAGCAGGGAAAAATAGATCAGTTTATGAATATTATTTAGAGAGAGATTATCCCCTGTAACCCATTTAGATGTTTTCAATTTTCCTACCCAATCCGCCACTGCGTCAAACAGTTTTGAACTATGTTCTACGAGACTATTAGTGCCCTTCCGTAGTTTATAAAGACCCCGAAGGTCCCTCACCATATCTCTGTGTTCCTTTGAGCCATACGCTGTTTTAAAAAATGCTTGCAAGTCCATCCAGGTACGACATTTTGTAAATTGGAAGCTCCTTGAGCGGTGGGAGAGGTCTCCCTTATTGAAATCTAGCAAAGCTTTCGCCTCTCTAAATGCCTCTACATCGTCTACTATATTCTTTCCCGCTAAATAATTATTAACTCCTTCAATAAAGATATTTACAGGTTGTGATAGTACGCCATCTACAATCCCTCTGAATGGAGTAACGCCTGCACTAATGTTAGTCACGTGATGTAGTAGCGTCGTAGTGTTTTTAGTATCTGCCATTTTTCCCTGTTTCCGAAAGCTATTTTGTTCTATAAGCTTCCCCGATCTGAATAACATCAATGTATTTATATACACCGAACCCAATAAAAAAAAATTAACACAAATTTTCCCCCAATAATAGATGACAAAATGCAAACGCGCCCCATGCCTGGTATATCAAAATAATAATCCCACGAAAGTAACAATAACAAAAATAAATAGGGAGGGGATAGAAAAAGAAAAAAGAATGCAAAGTGCTTACCAATCAATTCACCTCGGCAACCGTGCCTGTTCCCAGTTCTCTCTCTCTCTCTCTCTCTCTCTCTCTCTCTCTCTCTTCTCTCTCTCTCTCTGGCGTGACTCACAACAAATCTTCGCTCAAGTAAATTCGCCACAAACAAACACAAGGAACATGAACAACAACAAAAAGGTAAAAAAAATATAAAAGATAAAAAGAAGAAAATAAGAAAGAAAACTCAAAAATACACTCACATCTTCATACGACTGGAAACCGAATTCGTATACACACCGCAAATATGCGTGAACTGTAAAACACTTTAATATGTCGAAAATTAAACTTTTCCTCTTCACGTTTTAAAACACTATTATTCCAGAACCTCAAGACATTGATACTGACTTAGCCTGAGAGACAAACAGCTTACCTCTGGCCAACCCATTGAATCAGCAAAAAGAGCCCCGAGTTGCCTGTAACATGATTAATAACCCCTTTTTCCTACCAAAAAAGAAAAGACCCCCTCTATCTAACTGGTCACCCGTCTCTTTGGAGCGTACCTACAGCTCATAAAATATATAAAAAGCCTCTTAAACCGCCTGCCACCACTGTTGCTACCCCCCCTGTTCACTAAACTACACAAACTAGAACCTCTTACCTGTTGTCAGTAGTGCCCTCTGTCTGCAATCATGTCATTAGGCTATTAAGATCTCGTAAGCACAAAAATATACTATTTATTACCCAAAACAGTAGATTATAAAATAGGACAAAATGATTAACAAGTCATAATGGTAGAAATCCCAAAACTGCCCATAAAGAAACCAGTAAGTTAACATTCTACCCTCCTGACTAAGAAATCACTCCCAGACACAAAATGTCAATAAGTTCATCGTATTAGTCAGGTTAGAGATTCCCGTCTCTAAATTAGCCATGGAATAAGACCCATCTTTATGATGGGGCTTTGTCTCCCGACACTCGGCGTGTAACACCTCTTAGCGTTCACCTAAAAAGAATGTGACTTTTGTAAGTGCCTTGGACTATTAGGCCTGTAACATCTGTACAAGCGAATGTACACGCCTCTCGACCGGGTGAGTGATCTCTCGGTTAAACTGCTTGCGTATTCAAATTCCTTTCTCACGTAAGCTGCTCCTACAGTTCAGCCTGTCTCCAAGCGAGAAGTGATATGTGACTTCACTTAACATTACATTGGCATTTTAAACATATTATTAATCATTGCCCCTCTTTTCATCTGATATATATATATAGTATATATATATATTATATTATATATATATATATATATCTATATATATATCATATCTATAGCTATATCTATATCTATATATTATATATATATTATTATATTTATTATATCTATAAATATAATATATATATATATATTATATAATATATATATATATAGATATAGATATAGATATATTTTGATCATTCGAGCTACTAATGTCCCTTTAATATCTAATTCGCTCTACCTCGGAATTGATATATTTTCATATATGTACCGAAGGGGAATTTTCAGTTGAACTTGATAACGTCACTGGCTGTCCTGATTTCGTTCCTGTCCACCGGACTGTGGTTCGATCCCATGAGGGGACGAAATTATTATCAACTAAAAATTCCCTTTCGGTACATATATGAAAATATAGCAATTCCGAGGTAGAGCGAATTAGATATTAAAGGACATTTGTAGCTCAAACGATATGTATATATATATATATATATTATATAATATATATATATATTAATATATATATATATATGTTACAGTGTCATTAAGGAATTAAGGAAATTGTTCCAAAAAGCATTAACTTATAAAGAACTGAGAGAATGGCACGGAAATGGGAAAAGAACGGATAATGATTTTTTAAGAAAGGATCTTGTTACTCCAAAACGACCAGGTCTTTAGCCGTCAGGCATCTAGTTTCCATCTCCCCAAAACTCTGTAAGCCTCATCTCCAAAGATTAAGTGACTCTTTGGCACGCCCAACATTTTTGTGACACTTGGAGTGTCGGAGAATTAATGTAAGGTGGACCTTCTCAAGAGCCTTCTGTTTAATATAACCGAGGGAAATTTAAGGCTTCCTTGTTTCAAAGGTGGATCGTGTGAAAATCTTGGCTCCACCCTTTCCAAGGATAGGCCTAGAGTTTGACGAATCAAAGCCTGCGAGGCCAGGTCATAAGACAGCCCAAAAAGGGGCTCAATGAATGACCTATGAGGTTACCAAAGGGATACACCCCCAAAAAGCCAGGGCATGAACAAGAGGCGTTTCCTAATTTAGAGTCTACGAATCACTGTAGAAGAATTGACAGGAAGGCGGTTTTGTATAAAGTTTGTAGTCACTAAGACACAAGAAGTCTTTCAGAAGATGCCACACCCAGTCAAAATCCAAAAGTCCAAAGGCAGTGCTAAGAAGATATCATCCTAATAAAAGGGCCAGACAGAGAGAGAGAAAGACAGAAGAGAAGAGAAGAGAAGAGAAGAGAAAAAGACAGAGGGGAATCGAGGGGAGAACAGAGTGGCGCAGTAGCAGTACCGAGAAGAAGACAGAGAAATGAGGGAAAGTGCAGAAGTGTGGTGTGTGAAATAGACAGTGACCGTGACAATCAATACTCAGTAAATTTCCCTCATGCCTACAAACTCGTAATTGCAACAAAGTGCCTTTCAAAGAAATAAGTTTTATTAGTCCAAGAGCCCAGAAGGTGGGAAAATTTATAAGAACCCCTAGCAAAGAATAAACACATATAAGGACACATCAATTTAATTTCTCCCAAAATTATAACTTTTAGATAATTCCAGAGTGATAACGCTCAGCAAAGGTAAGAAAATTTATATAAGTCTACTTTCCCAATTGCAGCCTCCAAATCGGTGCACGTTACCTTAGGGCTGTGTGTATTAACCACTACCGTCACATATATATATATATATATATATATATATATATATATATATATATATATATATATGTATATATATATATATATATCTATATATATTATAATTATTATATATATATATATATGATATATAGATATATATAGATGTTATATATAATATATATATGTATTATATATATATATACATATATATATATATTTATATATATATATTATTATATATATATTTTATATGATATATATATTTTATTTCTATACATATATATATATGTTAATTATATCTTATATTCTTTATATTATATATTATATATATATAATATTAAAAAATTTTTTTTTTTATTTTTAATTTATTTATTTTTTATTTTTTATATTATTTGTATATAATATATACATATATATATAAACAAATTTTATTTATTTTTGTTTTATTTCTAGGATATATAATACATATATGTATATATATAGATTGTATATAAATATACATATATATATAAATATATATGTGTGTATATATATATATATATATATATATATATATATATATATATATGTATATGTATATATATCATACTATATATATATATATATGTATATATATATATATATATATATATATATATATATATATGTATATATATATATTTATATACATATATATATATATATATATATATATATATATATACATACATACATACATATATATATTATATATATATATATATATATATATATATATATATATATCGGGCAATGAAATATTAATAACCCACAGGCATCATATATTACAAAATATGAATTACCAGCCAGAGATTACAGAAGATTACAATTGACTTTCTCTCTCTCTCTCTCTCTCTCTCTCTCTCTCTCTCTTCTCTCTCTCTTCAATACTTGTTTCAATTTCACTTTCACCTGCGTGTTAACTTTCAAGATATGCTCTCTGTTTCGATCGCTCCAATCGTATTACATTCGAAATCATGCTGAATCGCTTCTGTTGTTCCACATTTACGTCTTCATCATCGTTAAAGCTGATGATTTTCTCGACTCAAGAAAACACTTCTTTTCCTCAACGTTTTTGTATGCTTCAAACTTGCAACAACAACCTGCTTGGCCAGACACGCCCACGACGCGCCACGCCCGTACCGTAGTAAACCTCGCCCATGTACACGTTCGTAGGACTCTCTCTCTCTCTCTCTCTCTCTCTCTCTCTCTCTGTCAGGTGGATCAAGCATCTTTAACTTGGAAACTCGCAGGTTGTAAATCGTTTTAGTACCTTCTTCTTTCTTTAGATGTGATGCCTTGCTTTCTATCCTCCCCGATTTCAGTATTCTTTTTATTATTATTATTTTGTTTGTTTCACAAGCCAGAGAGCCATGTAGTTTCATAGAAAAATGCCTCTCAGTATTGCGTATTTGTTTGAAGGGAAACTGAGGTAAAGAATGTATGAATTAAAATGTTCTATAGCAAAAGGCATATGTGGGTGTATATTTGTTCTTTAATAATTGACAGGAAATAATCATAACTAGATAAAGAAATGAACAAACATAGAGTATTCATTAAAGTGATTCATAAAGAATTGCGCCCTATTACCTCTATAGCAACTGAGGTACCCCAGTAGTAACTAATATCTGTATAGACGTTCCAAATACTTATGTAAAATTTAATTGAAAGGATGCGATATCGAACTGTCCTACTTCTCCTAAAATCAACCCCACTCTTTGAGCAAGTCCTGGTTTTCTTTCTTGCCTCTTATTATCAATTTTTCTCTCTTTATAATCCCTCATTGCTGTTCATCATTTATTTTCTCAATTCGCTGTCTTTTATACTTCTCAGAGCACGAACAATTGCCTCTCCTCTTATTCTATTCAATTGTTTCTCCTCGGGATACTGATTGTCAGGCCATCCATCTTCCTCATGTTCCTCATCCCAGTTCGTCAGTCTTACCTTCAATTTCTATAGTTCCTCATTCTTCAGTTTCCTTTCCATCCTCTTTTAATCATCGCCATCATCTTCACCCTTTTCTCTATCTTCCAGTCAGGTGTGTGTGGGTGTGTGGGTGAAACCTCAGCCGCACCCATCTCAAAATACCTCAGCGAACATAAGGGAGCCTCTGGTTAGAGTCTTTTTGAATACGCAGGTACTGCGGGCTGAACGATGGCTGTATTACCAAAGTCACTGCTCAGTTTCTGCAGGAAAGGGAAATGTATTAAGACACGGGGCATATATATAATTTAAATCCACCTTATTCAAATCTGTTAGCACTTCCTAATGCTTTTAACCTGATGGTGATCTCATTATTTTCTTCCATCGTTCCTATATCCTTGCCCCAGGTGAGTATATTTCGTGTTGTAGACTTTCATTTCAATTTTTCCCGTAAGTACTTATTTCACTTCCTAAAGCCTTTTCCCTTATAGCCAACGTTTTTTTTTTATTGTTCGTATTTCTCTGTCCAAAGTGATTATATTTTGGACTAAAGATTTTTTTTCATTTTTCTATCAAGTAATGATTTCACTTCTCAAAACTTTTGACGATGTAGTAATCGTATTATTTTCTGCTTTTCCTACGTAATTCTGTCCTTAGTTGATTACATTGTGGATAACAGGCTTTATTCCCATTGATTAATCACTATTTCCTACAGCTTTTGCCTTTATACTAATCGTGTTATAATCTTCCTTTCCTTCGTAATTCTGTCCCTAGGTGATTATATTTTGGGCTGCAGACTCCTTTTTTCTATTTTTCCATTAAGTAATGATTTCCTGGGAGGAGGTCCTGTGAAAGTGGTCTGGCTTCTCTTTCGCCTTTGTACCTTGAAGCGAGGGCGTTCAGGAGGTCACTGGCCTCACAAAGGTGTTAAGGAAGTGCTTTGTTCTGAACGTGCCTTTCATTACTCTACCTTGGCCTGTAGGGGTGGTTTAGAGGGTAGGGGCGGCTAGGAGAAAGCTGTTCTGATGTTAGATGCTTGTTTTTTTTTTTCGTTTCTGTTATATAACAAAGGGTGTTTACATCGCCAGGAGTGAGTCCTCACAGCCCGATGATTGTTGAATTCTTTTATATATATTGTTTTTTTATTTTTCTTGAAATGGCATCAACCAACTGAGAGAATCGTGGGTTAATTAGTAAATCTGTCTTCTTCATTGCACTATAAACCTCTCTCTCTCTCTCTCTCTCTCTCTCTCTCTCTCTCTCTCTCTCTCTCTCTCTAAGCACACACACACACAAAGGGAAGGTCACACACACAGGGAAGGTCTGTCTATCTATCTATCAATCTATCTATCTATCTATCTATCTGTCTATCCACCTTTTCCCGTCTTGTACTACTTCCCATCACCCGCCTTCCAGTCACCATCCCTAATCTTCTATTGCATCCACCATCTTCTCATCACCCATCTTCCATCCTTTGGGTTATAAACCTCGTGAATATCGGTGTGCACTGTAAATATATTCGTCCGTGCATTCATTCTCTTGTTTAATTATATATCTCAACGAGCTAGAATACATTGAGAATATATTATCTCTCTCTGCTGCAAGTAAAAACATTCGTTCAACGTAAAACGTTAAGGAGCCAGGTTGTTTTCACTCCTTGGAGACGGTGCAGTTGGAATTGCCAACCTACTCGATTTTCAAGGAAGGAATCCGCTGTCAATGCACCACTTTAAATATCATTTAATATGCAAAAAGTAATGCATACTAAACGTATGTTTTTTATACCTTTAAATTGTCCAGATAGTCATTGTATATTTCTCCATGATGAGGCGAAATTCTTACATTTCTGCTGGTATTGTTTACATTCCTTGGACCCGGTGCTGTCAGAATTGCCAACTTGCCAGGTTTGAAACGGAGATAATCCACGAAAATGTACCACTTTATTTATAATTTAACAAGCTAAAAATAATATAAAAGAATTACTATTAGTATTCTATACTTTTATGTGCCAACCGAATCGTTTCATACTGCTCAGTGACAAACATGAATGCTTACTTTTTTATTGGCAGTCCTGCATCTACGTAGCGCTGAGTTGGACGAAGGAATTTATAGTCAGGGTGAAACAGATCTTCGCTTGAGATTATAAACTTCTTATTGACATTATTTTTAGTTAAGATATTTACATGTAAGGAATGTTATTCTGATAAAATGGTACTCTAGATGTTCCAGTTGATTTGATTCTTTAGTTTATCAGAAAAATAGAATTATATAAAAAAATATGAGGCCCTTACTCGCCCCCGTATTAAAATGCCGTCGTCTTACCAATAGATGGCGTCAGCTCCTCTATTTTGAGCAAAAATACATCGAATTCCTTCTCAGGAAAAAGGACTGGAGGTGGACACGTGGTCGCCATTTATTTTTGCGTATTTTGATGTATTTTTATGAACTAGAGATAATAGATGATACCTGAAAGGTATTTGTCTGTTCAATAATAAATGATTGAATGCGTGATT
Source organism: Macrobrachium nipponense (assembly GCF_015104395.2). Lineage (NCBI taxonomy): Eukaryota > Metazoa > Arthropoda > Malacostraca > Decapoda > Palaemonidae > Macrobrachium > Macrobrachium nipponense. The sequence continues at coordinate 37,346,270 of NC_087205.1, forward strand.
GACATGATATACCTGAATTTATTTGTTAAACTTATCCGAAATTTTCTAATATGCAATGACGATGATTCTGTTGATAATTGGTTACTATAATAATTACAATGGTGGTATAATCTAGATGCCATGCATTTGCTCTGTCTTCTGCAATTATAAGAAAATTCGTAAATTAGGGCAAACCATTCAATCACTGCACTCGCTTCCTACACGCTTTTGCAAACGCTATGAAAATTGTTGTTTCTGAATTTCAAGTATGTATAAGGGAAGGATGGAGATTTTTTTCGTTTTAGGCAGATATAGATGCAACCCCTGTTAAATGTCAGATCTGAATATTTATACGAAAATTCGTTCAAAATATATTACCTGATTTTCGTAACGAGACAATATTGTCCCTTGATATTTTGTTAATACAAAGACAACATCGCCATTTGGAATCAGTGGAATGAACAGATAAAATATCAGTAATTGCCTTAATGAAATATGAAACTTTTCGATTGAAAGAAACTCCCAGATCAAATATTTGCATTGCATTTTGTACTGGAAGCATACGAAGAGAAAGAGTTACATGGAGTTACAAGGATTAGGATGTCTCAAAGACTTGTTAGTCCATCCTAGGAGACATCGTGTGCTCACTTATCTGTAGGAGCAGGTGTTACTGTACATTCACAAGGTCCTAATGATTTTGTCTAGCTTCCTTTTAAACTCTTCCACACTGTTGCTGTTTACAACTTCTGGTGGCAGTTTATTCCACGTGTCACATATCTCGTATGTAAAGAATTTCCCACAATGAGATGTGTTGTATCTCTTCAGCTCTAGTTTCCATCCATTATTTCTTGTCAGGTTTTCGTTTAATGTAAATAGGATACTGTTTAATTTTGTTATAGAGAGAGAGAGAGAGAGAGAGAGAGAGAGAGAGAGAGAGAAGAGCCTTGAGGTCCACTCATTAATGATGCATGATTGCCCATGTGTAGTCGTTACTAGGTGATTGACTGAATATGTCTACTAAAACTGGCGTCACCAGTCGTTATTAATAGTCACGATTTCTTTTTACCTTTTTAGCCCGAGGGCTCGGGATGAGGGTCGTTGGTGGGAAGGTCGGTTCCGACGGGAGACTTTTCGCCTACGTCGTCTGGACCGTGCGAGGAGGACCGGCAGAGGCAGCGGGAGTCCTCCAGGGCGATAAGGTACGAGGGAAAATATTGAGCTTAATGTTTCTCATTCTTTTTTATTTATTTTTTAAGACATTGTTTATTTATTTTGTTTTTTTTTTGGGGGGGGAATGTTTATTTCGATGTTCTTTTATTGATCTATTCTGATGTTCTTTTACTGATTATTCACCTGCAAATTTGTTCTGTAATTTTATGCTCTCGTTGATATGAATAAATAAGGTAAAGTTGGCCGACCATTTTTTAGTGCATATGGTTTTATTTGGATGTGAATATAAATATAGATATATACATATAGTATATATATTTACCTGTGTGTTTGTTTGTTTGTTTGTTTGTTTATGTATATACAAGAGAATTATATCCTTAATCATGGAAATATATCCTTACTCCTTCAGTGTTATCACTAATCATTGGCAACTATTCCCTTAAATAGTAAAGAAAGATCCTTTCACTATTGAAATATATACGTTTAATTACAAAGGATAGCATCCTTTTACTTTTGAAATTGACATCCTTTCATTTCCATCTCAAACAAAGGTCCTCGAGTGGAACGGCCTGGAACTCACGGACAGAAGCTTCGAGGAAGTGTGCAGCATCATGGACGACCTTGATCCTCAGGAAGACACCGTTGACCTTCTGCTCGAGTCCAGCAATGACCTGTGAGTAGAAGGTGGTTTGTTATTTAGTTCTCTTGGCTGCGGAAAAGGGAGGTTTGTTTTCTTGGTTTTTTATGAGCCTTTTTTATGAATCCTTCAGCGTAAAATGAATTGATTGAAGAGGGATTCAGGATGACAGGTTGCAGAAGAAAAAATATCGACGTCAGAAAGTGCAAATTCATGCACCACGTGCAGTGCAGTATCTGCCCTATCTATTTACAGTTGGTTTACAGTTTCCTACGAAATGACTCTCCTCCTCTGAATAGTTGGTAAATTGTTTTCTGTCATTAGGCAATCACTGAAGCTGTAACCATCCTCAATTATTCATGAAACTCGCTTATTTCATTTAGCTATTCATTCAACTTCTTTTATCCATTCACTCGTCAATTCTGTGATTGTGATTAGTTTCAGTAGTGATCTAAGATAACTTTTCCCGATGATGACCTGGTTTTTCTGGTCGAGTTATGCCCCTCCTGCATGAGTCTCAAGCCAAGGTTGTCAGTTATATTGGGTTCTGATGCTTTTCCCTGCCATGGAAGGTGTTATCATTCCTGATAGTCACTGACATTGTTCATTTAGTGGGAGTTAGCCTTAGCCTCTGAATTCTTTATGGCTGTAAGCTAAAGTTGTTCGGTCTTACTTTCCGGGTAGCACGAGGTTAAAGTCGCTCCTTTTTTCCAGCCAGAGAGAGAGAGAGAGAGAGAGAGAGAGAGAGAGAGAGAGAGAGAGAGAGTGTAAGTGCGGGCGTGTCGGACAGATGAACATTTGTTTCATGAGAGAGAGAGAGATACAGACGGACAGAGGGAAATTCTATGCGTGTGCATGAGAGAGAGAGAGATAGAGAGAGAGAGAGAGAGAGAGAGAGAGAGAGAGAGAGAGAGAGAGTATATGTGCGTATGTCAGATAGCCAGATATCATGTGACTTCAAGAAACAGACAGACAGACCATGAAAGTCTACTCGTGTGCTTGTATTTATGTGCCAGATAGACAGACGAACACACTTTCTCACCGAGAGACATAAAAAGGTAGATAGACGAGAGATGAGAGAGAGAGAGTGAGTCAAGCAGCTCCTTTCATCTCGTTATTCTCTGTCACGTTCTATTCTGTCTCAAGAAGTTGTGCTTTCATCGCCTCTTTCCTTCGCGGGTTCTTCGTATCCTCCGTTTCATGCACTCCAAGCGCCGTCTCTCGAGAGTACAGTGAGACGCATGGAAAATTTATTTTTATAATATTATTATTAATATTATTCAGGGATACAGAATACCAGAAATGATATACATGGTAAGGTGTTGAGAGGCAAAAGAAGCCGTGTGTGGACTTCTGAACCCAGACCAACAAACAAATATAACGAATAGAAGATATACATTATTATCATTATAATATATTCGTAGTAAGGCGTCGAGAGATATCAGAGGCTATGTGTACTTGAGAACTCTGACAAACCAACCAAGACAACCAAGAGATAATATACATCAACATGATTTTGGATTTATTATTATTTAGGCAGAAAATTTCATTTAGAAACACACGATAAAGGTAAACCTCCCTCTCACTGGGAATCTGAATTGCTGACTTGTGATTAAGCAAAGAATACCTCATCCACTCATCCACAGAGGGAATGAAAGGGGTTTCCTTTATTCCCCCCCTTTCATCATCCATCGTTCTCCTCCTCCTCCTCCCCCTCCCCCTCCTCAGACCATCTTCTATCGATTTCCTCTCATCCAAGCTTTTACTCACCTTTCTTCTTTACATTTTTCCTTTTCTATTTGTTCTCATCCTGTTCACATCGTCCCTTTCCTGTTTTCTTCTTGTCTCATCTCTCTGTGTCCATCTTTCCTCGTGAACTTGTTCTTATCCTATTTTAAATATTTTCCTCTCTTTTTCCTTCCCGTTTTCTTCTTTTCTCGTCTCTCTGTGTTCATCTTTCCTCTTGTATTTGTTCTCATCATTTTCTCTTCTTTCCTCATTCAGTTTTTCTCTTGTCTCATCTCTGTATCCATCTTTCTTTTATATTTTTTTCTAATCCTGTTTTTCTCTTTGTTCGTTCCTCCTTCCTATCGTCTCATTTCTCTGCGTCCATCTTTCCTCTTGTATTTATTCTCATCCCGTTCTCCTCTTTCCAGAAGATCGCTGGATCACGGGGACGATCCTAGTGCCTTAATTCAGCAGAAGAAAGGATCCCTGGAAGGTAGGATCCCGTCAGGTGAGTCGGGAGGAGTTTATTGGCGTCCAAATTAACTTTTCTAATGTTTTTGTTGTTGATACGTTGCTGGGAGTTATTATAGTTGTTTTTGTTCAGGGCAGCGTTGCTCTTATTGCTTATGATATTTTCGCGGAGTTCGGTCATATGATGGGGTGGTTTCAGTAGAATTGTTTTGCTCTGCTGTTACGTATTTAATCTATTATGTGAATTTTATATATATATATATATATTATATATATATATATTATATATATATATATATAAAATTCACAAAACCTGAGTTCGACAGTGATTTCTAAGGTCGGAATCGGTATCAACTTATACCTCACTTGGTGGCCGAGTCGGTAATGTCACTATAGTCCTGATTTATCCTCTGTGCTCTGGTTCGAATCCACGAGAGGACGAAATTATTATCAACTAAAAAATTCCCCTTCGGTTAATATATATGAGTGTGTATATATATAGATGTGTGTGCCTGCACTAGTTTGTAAAGAATAAGTTTTGAAAGATAAAGCAAACTTTTTCTAATAAAAGACTCATCCTTATTCGTGTATGAACAGTGTATATTTAAATGCCCCATATACGTATGTACGTTTATATGTAATGTTTTGTCAATAAAGAATAATAATATATAAAAAAAGATTAAATGTGATTATGCGTGAATTGTCTACGAGATTCCATATTTTCTGTTCATACCAAAAGTTAGGTAAAATATTACGAAAGTATTTTCTGTTTTTTTAGAATGACATGAAAACAGAGTGAATATATTTATCATCGCTTCAAATGCTGCCTTTAATTGCTTAATTTCATGATCACTTCTAAAAGCAAGGTGAGAATTAGAGTAAAGTCGAATTCATGAAAGCTGCCTGGAGATTCTCGACTGAGAAGAGTGATGGAGATCAAATGTATAGATTTCTCTCCTAGAGATAGAGGACTCGGATCGAGATCGAAGGGACATGAGAGAGAGAGAGAGAGAGAGAGAGAGAGAGAGAGAGAGAGAGAGAGAGATGAGTCATTCGAGTAGACTCTTACTGTTAGAATGAAATGATGTGAGATACGTACTGGATCCAGAGATAGAAGGAATTAACAGGATTGTTAGGTTAAGAAGTGTTTACTGCGAGGGTTGCTCGTAGAAGGAAACAAGAGTCTGTGCTGACATAAGGCTATCTTCATCAAACGAGAAAGGCAACGAAAATAACCCCATGTATTTTTGATATGATTTTTATTTCCTTAATGTTATACTTGCAAAAATTCTATCAAGGAAATCAAGATGATGGATTTGCAGTCTAGTATTTCAAAAACTTAAGAGGTTTGGAACTTTCATTAGAAGTGTCCGAAAGTTTTATCGAAAATTATCATTACAAAGTGACAAGTTTAGGTTGTTAAATTTCAGTCACCATCCTCCGACAAAGAGGTTATTTGTGAGTGCGTGCGTGTGTGTGTGTGTTCGTGTGCTTTACTCTGTGTTTTATGGCAGTGATATGAAGGATTTAACGTCAAGATTCTGAAGGAAAGTTTACCAAATCTAGCCTTCGTGACTGGAGCAAAGTGAAAAGAGTTTGGAAGAGAGGAATGTAATTTTTGGGAAGAAGGAGCCTTTTGGGTGTATGCATATGTGTTAGTCTTTTGATTCGACAGGAAAGCTAGTTAATATTTTATCATCTCATTTCAGAAGCGGACGATAAATCGCAGTCAAGCGCCCGGAGAAAATTACCCAGAATTCCCGTGAGTATTGTTATTAAAGAATGAAAGAACTTCATGACAATTTCCACAGTGGTAAAACTTAAAGTGAGTTCTAAAATATTCGTGCCAATATAAATAGCTTCAATAATTATTGATGAATTGCATTTAATACTGAAGAATTCCAATAAATACTAGAGAAGTATTTACTGGAACAATATTATGGAAATTACAAAATTCCTAGGAATTTTATATCATTGAGGTAGTTGCCAAAGTATTCCCATTACCATCCTGGATTCCATCTTCTTAATATATGTAATGGCTTTCATGACTGGGTGTTATTTTTCATTACTTTCTTATTTCACTTTTCCTTTATGTGTATATATAGATAAATTATGTATATATATATATATATATATATATATATATATATATATATATATATATAATATATATATATGCAGTGTATATATAAAAATATTCTCGTGTACATTATATTTATAAATAAATAATATCAGAACAGCTAATACATCCATCAAAACGTACCTGCATCAGATGGTTTCCAGCTACGTGACTTCGCCTATCCCCAAAAACAAGAGAAAAAAATAGAAAAACAAAATGAAAACTTTACAGTTTCTTTCCCCCAGAAAGAAGTACTCCTAACTTCACACTCCACTAAGCATTTGAGTATATCTTAGAGGAGCCTCGCTCGTAGCAAACTAAATCGATGGTATCTTCCGTTCCCATCCCTCCTACATCCTAGCCCTTCCCCCCTTAAATCCTCCGTGGAGGATGGACGATACAGATCCTTCCTCCCTCCTTCCACCACCTCCCCCCCCCCCCCCCCCCCCCCCCACCCCCCCCCCCCCCCCCCACCCATACTTCCCAAGCCCTCTTCTGCCGAGGATGGTGCTCTAGGACTGAGCTCAAGGTATTAAGTCACTCCCAGTCGTAGACTCCCTCTCACGGTGATTGTTTTCCAGTTTCTTCTTTTGACTTGTCTGAACGAATTCTATTCCTTCTCTCTCTCATAATTAGTTTTCAAAAAATTTTGGCTTCACTACGAGGAGTATATGTAATCATTCATAGGATATTTTGAAACATTCCCTCCCCCCGCCTCTCTCTCTCTCTCTCTCTATCTCGCCTCTCTGTCTCTCTCTCTGTGGGTAATCCAAAACAACCATTCTTCCAAGTGGTTCCTTGGCAATTTGGTCCCCGGCATTGTCGAGGGCACTTTACTCTCCAAATCTTTTAGTACTTTGGTATTTGGACAGGCTTTGCCCAGTTGTTTGGAAGTTCGTGCTGGCACCAAGACGTATCTGTTCTCTCTCTCTCTCTCTCTCTCTCTCTCTCTCTCTCTCTTCTTCTTCTTCTTCTTCTTCTTCTTCTTCAACCGTTGGTATCTTTCGATACCATTTTGCTTTGACGAATTGTGTTTTCCATTCTTTTGAGTTGAAAATTACTGTTTCTCAGATGTTTTGATGTTGACAATCTCTCTCTTTATTGCACAGGCTCCAGTGGAGGGCTTTTGCCACTGAATCATGCCTCTTTTTGTACTAGTTCTGTGCAAGGGCCGGGCATTCGCTTGCTATGTGGTTTATGGACACGTCTTTCATATTGCACTTCCTGCATATGGGTGAGAAGTTGTCTCCATCTATTGTTCTTTGGATATATCTGTTTGTTAGGGCCTGATCTTGTGCCGCTGTTAGCATTCCTTCTGTTTCCTTCATGAGTTCTCCCGTCTGTAGCCATTATTATTATTATTATTATTATTATTATTATTATTATTATTATTATTATTATTATATTATTATTATTATTATTGCTATCATTATTATTATTATTATTATTATTATTATTATGCAATACATTGTATGTCAAAAAACTTTTGGCTTCAGCCTTCCATACTACATTGTTGTTCGGCGAAAGCCAGAAAGAGTTGTAGATGCCAGAGGAAAGAATTTGGTAGGAAGGGGACAAAGATTGTCAATACCTAATTAATGGAGGACACAACAAATTGATGGAGTATAGTCGTTGTGCTTTCGAGAATTTTCTCGTCTATAGGCATTATTGATCCATGAATGAGCTAGTCGGCATTTGATGTTGGCATATCTTAATACTTGTTTTACGATTAAAAGTTACAGATTATCGAAGAGAAACATTTACTTAAAAAGCTTTTATTCATATCTTATTTAAATTCAAGGTTCGTAAAGTTAACACAAGTTGAAATCTTTACGCCTTACATTCACCTGGACTTCATTCTTTAAGTAGGGATCTCTCTCTCTCTCTCTCTCTCTCTCTCTCTCTCTCTCTCTCTCTCTCTCTCTCTCTCTCTCTCTCTCTTCGATAATGTTTTCCTTTAATGATTTACATTTTCCTATCTTTCATTATTATCCCTTCAATAATATACAGAACGAAGACACACATACTGTAAAATTTAAATACAGTGAAATCATTATTATTAATATTATTATTATTATTATTATTATTATTATTATTATTCTATTATTATTATTATTACAACATAACAATATGCACTTTCAGGGGGACCAAATACGAGAACCGGTGACCGGGAAACTGCAAATCCAGCTGTGGTACGACCAGGACAAATCGCACCTTATCGTGACCGTCGTTTCAGCCCACGACCTCCGCTTCAGGGACTCCTCATCCTACTGCCCTCCGGAGGCCTTCGTCTGCCTGAGGCTCTATCCTTTCGCGTAAGGGCGCGTCCTTAGGAAGCATATCCTATTAGGAGAGGAAGATGGCAAAGACTGAATCACCTGAAAGAGTTTAAATTCAATTTTTTTTCTTTCACTGACGACTCATGAATTGCATTTTCAATGTCTTTTCATACCTTGACGACTCATATTTCTTGACGAATTCTTCCTCCTCAGCGACTGCAAGCTGTACTCGACGGGCGTTGCCGAGTCGTCGTGCAAACCCCTGTGGAACTCGTCCTTCATCTGGGAGGGACTCACGGGAGACTCACTAATGGCTCTCACTCTCGAGCTGTCGGTCTGGGATTACGTCTCCGACACCGACAACGGGTTTTTGGGTATGTGAACTTCTTCTTCGTCTTCTTCTTCTTCTTCTTCTTCTTCTTCTGTTCTTTCTCGTGTTCTTATTCGTCTCCGTCTTCTTGTTCTTCTGGTTTTTGTTCTTATTCTTCTTCCTGCAAGTTTTGTTGTTGTTCCTCACCTTTTTCTTCTTCCTGTGCATCTTTTCTTCTTCTTCTTCTTCTTCTTCTTCTTCTTCTTCTTCTTCTTGGTCAAACTGTACCTCCAATAAACATAATCGACGAGAGTCGATGTGGTTTGATGTAACAGACAACAGCATGAAAAGTCTTCTGAAAACGTCTTTCAAATACATTGATGTCTTTCACGCATATATTATCTTGTTTAGTTTAACTAAAAAAGCACAGATTTCATCTTCTTGGTTGAGTAGCTACTTCTAAAGCAATAGAGCAAGATAAGGATTTGGCATGAAAATTAACTGAACAAGGACGACCATCCAAGAGGTTTTGTTAAAAAATTATTGTATTTTTTCTCCTTGCATAAAAAAAGATATAGCAAGTTATGATGTTTAAATTTTATTAATATCACCATTTTCCCACAGTGTTTCCTCTCACTAGGGCTGAAGGGACCACTTTTAATCGTTTATACCTTGTTTTACATTCACTTGGAAATCTCATGAGTAAAATAAGTTTACAAGATTGGCAAGGGCTGTGACACAGGAAAACATTACCTCCCGGTTTTTAACACTTCGGCGACAAACTATGGTCTGTGTTGACAGTACCTATGGCAAAGTTGCTTGACATCTTGTTTCCTCTTTTGCTGTACTCGAATAATGAACATGAAGATCTTTGGCTATTAATAAGAAAATGCTGGCAAATTTGGCAAAGTTTTGCAAACTTTGGTATCAGGATACTAAAAGATATTAGAAAATAAAAAAAAAGATCCTAAGGTGATCCTAACGTTGACAGACTTCCTTTGACAGAACCTGTTCCTTCTTCACTCTATTATCTTCCTTCATCTGTAGGAGAGACTCTGATCGACCTTCGGCACGCCTACTTGGACGAACGCCCCATCTGGTACCGCCTGCAGGAGAGGAGGTCTCGCTCCGCCAACGCCACGCCCAGGGGATCCATTGCGTCGTACGATTTCACGGCTCCTTCATCCGTCAGGAGGCCGTCTTCGGTTCGTTCAGGGTCAGGTAGGTCCTCGGCCTTTCATTTCCCTTTTTTTTTTTCTCTTTACTTTTCTTAAGGTATGTATATTGATATAATGAGTGAGTAGGGTCTGTTATAAAATTTCAAGGTCTTTTAACGTTTATCTATTCATCGTTCATATTACTTATTTTCTTTTTTCTTGTTCTTATGGGATATATATTGATATATGAAGTGTGGTTCTTTATTAGTTTTTAAGATCTATTCACTTTTTTCTGTTACTTTTTTTTATTTGGGGTGATTTTTGTTCCAATGTTGTACCAAATTTATATACAATTTTAATTTTGGTATACTTCCTGTTTTTACTCCTATTTTACTTTAGGCGATTCCGAAATTTCACTTCGGAAATATATGATATTTCTTGTATGTTTCTCTTGGAAAATCCCTTTTTTTATTGGGTTTATCCTCTTTCTACTGTATACTGTACGAAAAACTCTTATACATTCCAAAATTTCCTTTAGAGACTATGAAAACGTTGTTATAATTTTCTCTTCGAAAATGTCATATTTTCTGAATTCATAGGAAGGGTAGGTTCCAAGCTTCTTCCGTGATATTGATGATATCTCACAGCTCTAATCCGGCCATGGTAACTCGTCATCTTTCTTGTCTTCAAAACAGGGATAATTGTGCACTTTCCTTTATCAGTTCAACTTTCTCTTAATTTATTTAATGTTAGCATTTTATCTATCTTAGGAGTTTACTACAAGGAAAATTCCATTAAGAAGAATTATACTGGAAAATTGATTTTGGTGGTGGTTAGTCAAATTTTACAGATAAATATGACCTTTTTAGCTTATTTCCCCGATTTGTAATTAATCATACTCATACAATTCAAAATATTGACATCCATAAAAAGTTTACAAATGCTTATTTTTGTTATCTCACATCGACCGTTTGAGGTAAGTTAATATATGAAATAGAAATTCCTTCTACTTTATACATTCATATAGGCCTTTCTTTATTAATTTATTAACTTTTTAATTCATCTGTTTCTCCAATAGCTGATCTCCTCTTTCGGCATTTTCCATTACCTCTTGTTGCTTCTTTCGAATGAAGACCATATACTTTGGAAGCTTGAAGCTCAGGACAATGGCCCCTGTGGGTATTGTTCCTTATAAATAAGGTTCATCTTCTTAATGATGATAATAATAATACATCACTTCTTCCCTTTATCGGCATCCCATCTACCGCTCGTCTCTCAAGAATCGAGAATATTTGATTTCTGTTTTGACTGTTTCTTCTTGGCGCCGCAAATAATTAAAATCTAGCGTCGAGTCAACATTCATCGGGAGGCATTGGTGCAATCAAATACGCATGGCACAGCGGTTGGATGCTGACTATTCACGTGTTCCTTGCAGCTTTAACGGGATATGTGCCACTTTGAGAGATAACAGAAACTGCCCTAGAACTGAGATGGTATATATTATATATATAGATATATATATATATATATATATATATATATATATATTATATATATATATATATATATGTATAAATTAGGTATGTATTATATATTATAATTATATATATATATATATATACATATACACACATATATATATATATATATATATATATATATATATATATATATATATATATATATATATATATATATATAACACCGACAGGGCCACGTGGGAATCTAATCTTACTGTGCGTCATGTATGAATCAAAGGCTCTGGCTTAAATTAACACGGTAACTATATCCTAGGGAAACTTACACAAAGGCCCAAGTGAAAATAAACTAAAATCAACGGTAAACGTGAGTTAGAGACTCAGGAGAATACCGGCAGAGGGCAGCAAGGGGATGCACGTCTTCCCCTTCCTTTGAACGAAACCCAACTGCCTCTCTCAAGGGGACTCCTTTGGGCCTTTTCTCCTTTTCCGTTAATTTCCCACAACCCCCTATTTCTTCCATCCTGGACGTGATTAGCTCTGACTCTTCTCCTTAGGCCTATCAGCCAATCGGTGCCAGGAATAGGTTACGCAGAATCTCAACGAACCGTTTGGGGGTTTTTGGTGGGAGGACCCTTTTCCTCCACTACTGAGAAAAGATGACCGTTGGCCCTCGGATCATGGATGCCAACGGCAGGTCAGGGCTCATTGAGGTCCTTACAAACCATCTTCAATGGCTTAGCACTCCCTTCCCAAGTCCTATGAGTCCTTGCAAACCTGCGATCCCTGCCTTATTCCAACACGAGTCTCGTCCCTCACAATTACTGACTTAACTAATTCAAATGGACAATCTCTAAGTGGGCCAGCTAACGCGTGTACAAGCCAAAAGTTACAAGCGAAGTGAACACGCCTTACAACCAACATACAGAAAATTGTATTTATTTATTTTTTCTTTGTTATTTATATTTTCTTTTTTGTTTATTTATTTCTTATTTCTATTTATTTATTTCCAAAAAGACTTACCTCACTCTTCCCCCGTTTTAAAAGAACAAGTCCTTCATTGCTCTCAACACAGAAAAAAGTGGGAAACGCAATAACAAAACTAATACGGCACTTTAACAGTGCCTTTGGCAATCATTACAAGATAGCGACAATTTTTAATCACATTACATCTGGCAATTGCACTAAATTTATCTCAAAGACTAGAATTTAGAAATTTAGGCACATTAATATGATATAAAATATTGGAATTCTTGCAACAAAAACACGAAGAAAAACTATAATTTCAGAACATCCATTTACCTTTAAGACAACCACGACAAAATTAATAACGAAAATCATAAATCAAGCACGAAAATTTCATCACATGTGAGAATGCAACGTACAATTTTAAAAGGCATAAGTGGACATCATAAATCATAAAGAAAAGGTGTCATCCAGGTTGGTATATGATTTAACACAAAATGAGGGACAACAAACAATAAAAGGATAGACTGTAATGAAAATGTTTTATAGAAAACAACATAACCACAATACAAATATTAAAACAGAGGAATATGATACACAGGAAATGACACTGACATTTAAAATAATTGGAACAATAAAAGCACAAAACATGAAACGGAAAGACATAAAACTCTTATTCTTAGGCAAGGGTATGGGATGGCATTTACAGATCCTGACCATTAACCCCTTTTATTCAATTTGCAATGGCATTCACTTATGACCTGGGCTCGGGAGCATGCTCTTGCTCTCTCAGCATGGCACCCACCTGCGTCTTAGCTGTGCTACTGGCTCTTCTCCAAAATATCTAGCCAATCCCGGATACGGGGGTATAAGTTTTGTCTGTGTTATAGTGAATTGGTGTGTTTGATCTCTTTCACACGGTATGGTTGCGTTTAGCCGGTTCAAGTTTGTGTTTCAACAGTAGTTTTCTTCTCAGATAGATCCTATCCCCTACCTGGACTGGGGAATCGTGTGCATAAAAGTTTGTTTTACCTCTACTGATACTTTTCATGTGCCCTCAGTAGCAGTCACTGAGTGGTTTGGAACTCGGTGGATCATATTTCAAGACCAAACTCTGTAGTGTGCCATGGGCAGAGTGGCATCTGTTGAGGGTCCAAGACCACTGAGTACGGCAGTCTGATATCCTGCCCGAACATCTGTAAATAGGGAGTGTCCCTAATCGAGCTGTTATAAGTGGTGTTAATAGCCAGCTCAGCCATCTGCAGCAGAGATAGCCATGGAGTCGTGTGATCCTCAACTATGTATCTTAAGATATTGATCACTTCTTGAATATGGGACTCAACTAGCCCATTGACTGATGGCCGATAAGCCGCAGTGGTGACATGCCTTATTTGCATGAGAACTGTAAACTCAGGGATCACTTTATTTACAAACTCTCTTCCATTGTCACTGACCAACATCCTAGGACACCCGAACTGCTATGCGAGGGAACATAATGCCCTAGCCACTTCACCTGCCATCTTATTCTCCATCACACATACATGTGTGAAACCAATATATTTAGCTTATCCTTGCTCAGAAGGTAGTGGTCCCACCACATTCATATGAACCTTATCCCATTTATGGTGTACTACAGGCCATAACTGGGCCTTTGGTATCACCTGTCTATGACTTTTCATTCTGTTATGTGCATGGCCGTGAAACGTCTACAGTATACTTTAGAAATACCCTAATATCTGACAAAATTGGGTGCCACACAGGTAACAACAGAAAACAGGAGAAAATGTATCAAAATTGAAGGATTTAAGGAAATGCAATGTTACACTTAATTAAGTTATTATTACATGAATCAAAAGATATATACACTGGAGCTACAAGCACTATCTCCATGGCACTGAGCTTACATTAGTTCACAAATCAGTTAGTGCCACTATGCAAAATCAGAGAATGTTAAGCCCTCTATGGAAAGAATTGATTGAATGAAAGGATTATTGGAACTAGCGTGGAGTATAAAATGATAAATAACAGCTTTTCAATCTTCCACCCTAGGACTGACAACTGATGACTATAGAAACACTTTGGCACTGTGGGAACACAGCGATGTATACAACATTCACGGTCTCCTATTCTGCAAATTAGGATACAGTGTAATCCTCGATTTAAAACGTGATTAACGTAACTGGGACTTGCTTAAGGCAGAGAGGGTAAGCAATCTAACACTGATACAAGACAGCAAAATTAATGAACACTTCTGGTTGTGAGTCACCAATATTTCCCACTTCACTTAGTCTCTGAAGGAGATACAATGGGGATTTAGTTTATACGTGAGAGCAGGCGAAAATTAAATAAGTAAGAGCATTGTGCATCGAAACAAATTCCAAAATCCACTTTACCTTTGTCCTCTGGACGATCAGAGTCTTGAATGTAGTGCCAGGCTTTGAATTTATGGGATTTTGGTGGGGAAGTGTATCAACACGACAAAGTAAAACAGTTGGCGGCTGGGAAGGGGAGGAGGCAACGGGCAGAGTCCCGGTCACTGAGACCCTCTCTTGACTGTGACCTGACCTCTGTTAAAAATGCATCCGGGCAGCCACTTCGCTGTCTTATATGGGTTCAGTTCTCCCACACTGTCTTATCTGCCATACTGGAGTGTTCTTGGGGTATGTGCCATTAGAAATCACCAGCTTACTCCTGTCTTTGGACGGTTGGTCTGGAATGGAAATTTGAAATGACGTCATAACAGGATTCGAAAGACTATAGGACAATAGCTACGTTAAGCTGCAGGAGGAGGAGGAGGAATTTTAGGAGGGGAGCAAAGTGTGATAATTTACATGACCAATCTTTAATGATTAAGATGTGGGGGGATACGGCTTCCGTATGCCAACCTGTGTGGTCTGGCCACTGACTTTTTTCTATACTAAAATCTAGTATGTTTTCTTATTCAGATTTCTTAAAACTGGGGGCTTTAATGCAAACATTAAATGTATGTTACAATTGTATCACACACTTGACAATTATTTACAAATCTATTTATGTCCTTATGCATGCTAACCCAAAAGAAGTGTTCACAGGCTCTTCTAAGAGATCTCACTCCATGCCTATATGCCCAGCATACAGGCTAACATGGATCATGTTCATGGCTCTCGCTATCAAAGCTCGAGGAAGGACGACTCGGAGTCAGATATCACTGGGCCTTTCCTCATATCTACACAATAAAACGTCTCCTTCAAGAAAGAACTCATGCTTTTCAATTGCTCAAAACTCAAAACTTGGGTTAATCCAGGCATCATAACTCTGACTCTCAACGAACTCTCGTACACTCCAACCACAAAGATCAACCACACTTTCATACTCCAGCCATTTATTCTGGATTCCCTTGGTTGGAGTTCCACCTGCATTCAGCCAGCTGTCGTTTCGGTCACTCCCACCCACCTGTGAGTGCCCATGAGATACCCATCGTCTATGCATCACGCTCACATCTGATTGACTGTCCCTGTTAGGATTTGTCGTAATATTGCTGACATTGGTGCCAGCATCACTTGTTCCACCAACACTACAAGAGTCCTTTTGTCGTTCTTTCTCGTGATTTACAGCATGTCTTGTTTTTCCAATGACATTTCTAGAGAGAGCATCAGCCACCCTATTACTTTTTCCTGGAATATGATCAATCTTTATAATATCAAACTCTAGAATTTGCTCAATCCAACAAGCTTGACGATTTGTAATCTCACTCTTCTTAAACAGGTACATTAACAGTCGGTGGGCTGTGAAAATCTTTACTTTGTCCCAATAAAAAAAAGCCTGTCAATCGAATGCACTATAATTTCTCTCTGCCCCTTTTAACGCTTATGATACAAAAAAAACTAGGTTCTCATTTCCTTCATCGTCAATCTGAGATATTACCCCTACAATCACGATATCACTATAAATGGCCGATCGAACCTCGAATAAGCCAAGAGTTCGTTGCTCACAAGAGTATCTTTAAATTTCTGAAAGGCATCTTGTTCCTTCTCACCCCACTGGAAATCAGATCGCTTCCACAATGCATCTAACAGTCTCACTATCTGCCCAAAGTTCCTGGTGAATTTATGGTAGTATCCCGCGAGTCCCAGGAAGCTGGCTACATCCTTTGCATACTTGGACCGTGGAAATACTTTAATTTTTAAAACTTTATCAGCACAAGGCTTAAGGCCTTCAGAAGTTATGATGTACCCCAGAGACTCAACTTCGGTTAGAAAAAATTTTCATGCCATGGCACCTTAACACGCTAGAACCTCTAATAAGTTAGCCATATGCTCCTCTACGATGGCAGTGATTACAATGATATCGTCTAGGTATACAAAAACTCCATGGCCTATTATGGAGGCTAAATCTGATATCGTTAGTCATGGGAAATGAGCCAGAGCATTCTTTATTCCAAAGGGAATTAAATTATATTCAAGAAGCCGATTATTCGCTGTAAGGACTTTTTTTCTCTTTACTCTCATTATCTAAGGGAATTTGATGATAGCCTGACTTGACATCCGGCGTGGTGACAAATTTACTCTGCCTTACTTTAAGCAAAAGCTCTTTGCTCAAGGGCAGTGGATAGACATTATCTTTTGTGATGATATTTCGTCGCCTATTATCAACACACAACCTGAGAGAGTCATCTTTCTTCTTAACTAAAATGATTGGAGAAGCCCAAGGAGATTCACTTTCTTGAATAAAACCCTGATCTTGCATTTGATTTATTGTTTCCAAGATTACTTGTTCGTGACATGCAGGAGTTCTGTACGGCTTAGTTTGAATAGGGGGACGACCTCCCATCTCTATTTTAAAAGATAACCTATTAATTTTCCTTGGTGGTTCTTCTCCAATCACTATCTCATCTTGGTATGCCCTTAATATGCCTCTTATACGACTGCGGCAATTTAAAGGCATTGCTTTGACAACTGATTGCAGTAGCCTGCTAAGTTGTGATTCGCTGCGACCATGACTCTGAGTAGTCAAGGCCGACACTATGTTATCAGCTGTTATAAGGGTGCAAATATCTCAATCACAAAGAGACTCGCTATGGAATTCTAACCTATTACTACTTGCATTTACAAAAGGTACATTTGCCTTCCTATCAACGATGTTAGCAACCCCTGGCAACATGAATCTGCCCACGTATTATGGGGATTAATATATACGAGTGTACCTTCTTCTAATTTACGTGTTGAGACGACAGGTAGGGAGTAAAGATGAAAGGGAGAGGTTACCTCGCCTACCTCAGGGCTAGCAGGTACCACTCCCATATCATCCTTGTCTGCCTGGGGTGCTATGACACAATGTCGTCGCTCTCTCGAGACGGGAAGTTGTTGGTACAGCCCAGTTCACACTGGCACTGAAATTTCCACTCCCCCCTCCTTCGGCCCCATCCTAATGGACATGCATCATCATATGAGGATCTATAACAGGTTTTGAGTGATGGATGGGCTAACTCCTATGAGTATTAATATTACAAATCATGCGATTTGGATGGATTTAGTGGCAAAGATGTTCATGTCACTTCAATGATCCATAAATGGATAATGGCAACTATAGTAGCTCATCACTGGAGTCAAGACGGGGAGATTGGTATATACGCCTTGAGACTTGACAGAATGTTTTGCCCCACTCTGTCCCATGACTTTTTTTTTTTATTTGCTTATAAATATACCCAGGGATTGCTCATTGTTTTAGTTCTTATCTTTTATGATAGTATGTCAGTTATAACTGTAATTTTACAAAGAAAAAAAACATTTATCTTATCTTGTCAATATTTTGCAATATACTCAGAATTTGTAATTGATTTTAATTCTTATCTGTTAGAATATTGTGTGAGCTCTAATTGTAATTTTACAAAATTAGATAAGATTAATTATTAGAGAAAACACATATAACTAGGTAAAGTTCATGATTGCCTTGGTAAAGAGGCCCTACACAAAGTTGCAAATATTTGCTTTCAATTTCCCATGGAATGTACAGAAAAATTTTTAGAATAGTTTCTCACACCATGTGCATTTTCATATCTTCCCCTTTTCATAGATGTCTCTTTTTTCTAGAATTGGCCCACCTTAAAATTTGTTGGGTCTGGGCATGTGCTTAATATAGTATATTTAGCCCGTTTCTTAAGGGGATAGAGACTACAGTCACCTTGTGCTCTCACACGAAGCCAGTTCCCAGAATGATGGGAACTTCTTCCATTTGAGTTGTCAGTACAACATGGAATTTGTGAGTCAAGACTCATCCACCTAGGGATATCTGTTGGATTACGGTTCACTGGATCATTATCTGATGATCACTCACAGTATTTAACAACAGACATCCCTTTGACGCCATAATAGCGCCCGTCACTAAGCGTTCCTTGATCAAAGAAATGCATGCGCCACTATCCAACAGGGCGTGGTATGTCCCTGTTCCAATTCCCACCTCAAGAACAGGAACTGAATCTCCACACTCGCAAGAGAGAGAGTGTGGGAAGAACGTTTGCTCTGTTCTCCCCACGGGGACACACACCTCTTGGGCACAGGAAATGCTCGCTGGCAGGGAAGACCCCAACTTACCTGCTTGCCGGGATGGCACTGCTCCCACCAGGCCTGCTTCTTCTTCTGCAGTCCCTGCCGCCACTGGCCCTTTGGGTGCCAGAGGGTGGTTGTTCGCTGGTGCACTTCTTCCTTCCCTTCCCTATCATCTCGAGAGAGGGGGCACAACATTTGACGGGACATTGTTTCTTGGACACTCACTAACTAGATGGTCAGTTGCACTATATCTGTAACAGTGCCTTTGTCTGTACGAAGGGCATTGGGCACACATGTGGCCGTTTGACTCATAATGCCAACAGAATCCCCCTTCTGTATCCACTCTCGCTCTTCCTTTGGTCGCCCTCTGCCGCTCGGCACTGGGCCAGCTCCCCTAGCACTGGATGGGACTGGGAGAGCACGCTTTTGTGTCGAAGGATGATTTGCAGCAGCGAAGAAGGGAAGGGAAGCGGCGTGACCTCGTCCCCAAGCTTGTTTCTGTAGTTTGCTATTCACTAGCTTTTGTAAGGTCGCAATAAAGTTTTGTAACGGCACTTCACTGCTGTGGATTATATCAAGCATGGCTGGGACAAGAGCGTGCTCTAAGGTTCACCTGCAAAATGCATTGTTCTTGTCTTTTGATAATTTGCTGTTACCAGACTGTCATAGTCCTTCAACCGTCTACTGTCTCCCTGACTCCCATCGTAGGGCTGTATGCTGCCATCAACTCCGTTCGCTCATCCTCCTGGAGGGCAAAATGGATGATCATTTTCCTTTTGAAAACACCCCGATCTTCAGAAGATCAGTGGTTCCAGCCCGCCATCTGTCACCCAGCTCTCCCAGTGATTTTCTGTTGGGCAACCAAAACTCTTTCCTCATTAGTCCAATTTTTCATAGCGATTTTCACACACCTTAAAAAGGCCTCGTGGATGAGGAATCCCTCTCTGAGTCGGGATCCACTGAATTCTGGCATGTGCCCTACGAAGACAGGTAATTTCCTTATGGGTGCTGGTCGTCTCACTGTGACCAGGAGAGAAGGCTGTCCCGTAATTCCCGACAACGTGGTCCCATTAATTAAACTACCGCTGTTTGGTATTCCAGACGGTATACTACTGTTTGTTCCACTCACGT
Organism: Macrobrachium nipponense; assembly: GCF_015104395.2. Taxonomy (NCBI): domain Eukaryota; kingdom Metazoa; phylum Arthropoda; class Malacostraca; order Decapoda; family Palaemonidae; genus Macrobrachium; species Macrobrachium nipponense. The sequence goes on from NC_087205.1 coordinate 37,366,219, forward strand.
TCGCCTGGTATCCGCCCCTCTGCCGTTTGCACTTTATGAATTTCATCCAAAGGGCTCTGCCATATTGTTCGTCTATTTCGCCATTTTTCCCACTCCTTGCCGGACTAACTTTTACTGCCTTACTGTCTCTCACCTCTTCTTCATCACCCTAAGCCATATGTGCCATCACGCTCCTAGTATTATACACCATTGTGCCTCAGTTAATATCATTCCACAGTAATTTGTCGGGTTGGCACAATTGCAATGACCCACAGTTGGCTAATAAATATGAGTTAGCGCATTGTAAAAGATCCCACACACTAACACCAAAATTACGACCCAGACCGGACTACGTAGGATTCTAATCTTACTGTGCGTCATGCATAAGTCAAATGCTTTGGTTTAAATTAACAACGTATCTATGTTCTAGGGAAACTTACACAAGGGCCCAGGTGTAAATTAACTAAAATCTACAGTAACCACGAGCTAGGGGCTGAGGGGGAATCCGGCAGAGGGCAGCAAGGGGATGTATGTCTTCCCTTCCCTTGAACGAAACGTAACTGCCTCTCACTCACAAGGGGACGCCTTTGGGCCATCTCTCTGTTTCCGTTAATCATCCACAACCCCCTATTTCTTCCCTCCTGGACGTGATTGGCTCTGGCACTTCTCCTTAGGCCTATCAGCCAATCGGTGCCAGGAAGAAGAAACGCCAAATCTCACCGAACTTTTTTGGTGGTTTTTGGTGGGAGGACCCTTTTCCTCCACTGCTGAGAGAAGATGAACGTTGGCCTCGGATCATGGCTGCCAACGGCAGGTCAGGGCTCAGGGAGATTCTTACAAGCCTTCTTGTATATATATATATATATATATATATATATATATATATATATATATATATATATATATATATATATATATATGCATGCTAAGACACAAACACACACACACGCACACACACACACACACACACACACACACACATATATATATATATATATATATATATATATATATATATATATATATTATACATATATATAGTATATTTATATATGTGTATGTATATATATGTATATATATATATATATTATATATATATATATATATATATATATATATATATGAGTGTCTGTGTGTATGTGTATGTATGTATGTAAATTCTATATAAACCGCTAGCCCTTTAAAGGTGTTGATATCAGATAATATTTACCATCCATATCCCAGCAAGTCCTGTGGTATGAGGCTGCTAGCCTCATGCCCCCTTTTGATTAGGACAACCAAAGTCTGTTCACTACCAGGCACAAAATTCACAGCTTGGGATTACGATAAACCGCGCCCATTCACCCGTCCTCACCATTGGATATGAGACAAAAAAAAAAAAATTAAAAAAAACTTCCTTAAAACTTTTTGTTCAGGAATCTTCAGAATTTTTTCGGTATCTTATGTCGTATAGCTTTAATCTCTCTTATACCATATTTCATGGGATAAACTACTTAGTAGACAGACAAAATATGAATTACTTGAAGAATAAATCTTATATCAAACTTATATTTGAAATGGTACTTCCTGAATCTCTTTATCTTTCAGTTTCCAAATCCTTAAACTAACTTCCTCTTCGGCAACATCCATTTACTTCATAGGATACTCCAAAAATTTCGTTGTTGGAACAGGAAGAATATTCCATGGACTCCTAGCAAAAAAAAAAATAAATAAATAAAAAGTATTTCTCACATCTGACTTTTTCTTTAAAATTCTTAAGAAATTCTTAAGTTGTATTTTTCACAAAATATGTCTCAAGAAAATCCTACATTTTATGTATCCCTTCCTTGTGGAAAACAACAATAGTGAACCTATTTAAAAAAAAAAAATAGCAATAGTCTTCCTTCCAATGGGGCAGGAAGTTGAGACATTTTAGAGAATTTTAAAGTTTAATTTTCCAAACTCCTTGCCCTACTTGTCTTGACATCAAATCATGGCATCTACATAGAAAAGGATATTTTCTCAAATAAAAAAGAAGTGGATACCCCGCAGATACACACATCCTTCACGTAATTCTACATCCTCGCGCATCCTTTAACGATATCCTTATCCTATCCTTCTAAACAACGACCAATGGTGTTTACTGCATACTAAATAGCAAAGAATATATCCTAAAAAAAAAGTGGATATCCTATAGACGCAAATCCTTTGTGTAATCCTCACTTCCTCATGCATCCTCTAACGACATCCTTATCCTACCTTTCTTAATAAGGACCCATATCGTTTACTGCATACTAAATAACTAAGAATTTATCCTAAAATGTGGATATCCTGCTGACACAAATCCTTCTTGTAATCCTCACGCATCCTTTAACGACATCCTTAACCTATCCTTCCAAACAATGACCCATGGTGTTTACTGCATACTAAATAGCAAAGAATATATCCTAAAAAAAAGTGGATATCATGTAGACACATATCCTTCACGTAATCCTACATCCTCACGCATCCTTTAACGACATACTTATCCTATCCTTCTAAACAACGACCCATGGTGTTTACTGCATACTAAATAACTAAGAATTTATCCTAAAAAGTGGATATCCTACTGACACAAATCCATCTTGTAATCCTCATGCATCCTTTAAAGACATCCTTATCCTATCCTTCCAAACAACGATCCATGGTGTTTACTGCTTACTAAATAGCAAAGAATATATCCTACAAAAAAAAAAAAGGTGGGTATCCTGCAGACACAGATCCTTCACGTAATCCTGCATCCTTGCAGACGACATCGACGCAGACGACAGCAGGAACTCCTCCCTCGACTCAGGACTCCTGCATCCTGATCTCGCCTGGAGGGAATCAAGGTATCTTTAGCTAATCTTTCACTCATCCCTCGCACTCCTCCTCCTCCTCCTCCTCCTCCTCCGTTTCTTGCACTCAGAAAGTTTTCCGTTCTTGATTTTGCACTCCAGTAGACTTTTAAGTCAGTGTAAGCATTTGGGTTTCATAACTGTCTGTACCGGAAGTAGGATTACAGTGAGCATTAGACATACTCCATTAGTTGAACCGTAGATGATTTTTTAGATCCTATAGTTTTATCATTTTTCTTTTCCTTATTGCATTTGATGGTTATTTCTTTATAGAATTTCTCCAGTGCGTTGCAGTATGATTATAGAGTATCGGATTGCATCCTAGGTGGAATCCGTTTCATGCATCGAAAGAATCTAGCCCTACAAAATGTTCTGTAGTAGAATTTTGCTCCTGTTATTCTGTAGATTTCATAATATGTAGTATACACACACCCCTGTGAACAGTAGCGTCAGAGATCTCACACAGAATGTCAGTTTGTCTATCCATGTCTTAGTTTTTCTTTCGTTGTTTCATGATTTTCAAAGTCCTTGTATTTAAAACATCCGTACACTTTACATACCTGTGTTTGTGATCTAAGGATAGTTATGAACTTATTTATATATATCTATGTAGATAGTGTACTGACGCTGGTAGCTGCGTGCTAGAATTTATCATTGAAGTAGAAGCTATTGCAGAAACGAAATTATGTAGATTTGTTATATCTGGTTGATGTATTATAGATCTCAAAACTGCTGGTTGTTTTGTAGACACTACAACAGAGAATCAAGAGGAGTGATTAGGATTACCCCAAAGGGAAATTGTAGATGTAATATCATTATTGATGGTTCTCTTCTTAAATTCATAACGCAGTTTTTTTTTATTTACTTGTATGACAAATAAAGTTAAAAAATATATTTTTTTTTATATATATGAGCAATCTTCTAGCCAGCAGTCTTGAGATATTGATAAAGAATTGAATTTACTACGTAGCAACTTAAGCTCTATTTATCTTTTTCTACAAAAACAGTTTGCCGAATTCCTCCTGTTATGATATGCTTTACTTATCATTACATTCTCTTGCATTACATTTTTATTCTGTTATTCTGTTATGCACTGTAACTTAGGTCCCTGCTCAGGAGCAGTGCGACAGATTTTTTATAATATTTTATATTTGTTTGACATTGATATTTTAATTATCTTGTATTTTAAGTATCTTTTACGTTTTGTGATTTAATTACAATATTTTGATGAATTTGTGTTTTTACATTAGTCACTTTCATCGCTCTGTATTGAAATATAATTCTTTGTTTTTTTATTTCTACATTTCTGTAGTCTTTCGTAATGATACTAATCTAATTTTTTGTCATGCGTTTTCTATGTTCCTTTTGGATTGCTCATCGTTATTATCATTCAAACAAAAATGGTATGTCGTTATTTCTTCGTCTTTCTTATTTCCTTTTATTGTTGCACATTTGATTCAAGGAGAGAAAGTCTGCAGAATTAAACAGACAAAAAAAAAAAGAAAAAAGTTTCCCAGGATCTTCTTGTATTATGTTTTGTCTAATCCTCTGGCGTGTCTTTCCTATGGCTCCTCCTTCTGCTTTCTGCTGTTCCAAGTAAGTGTCGAAGGGCAGGATGGACGCTCCTGCGTGGCGAGTCCTCCCCTGTGAAGGTAATCCGGAAGACTCCTCAGAGAAACCAAAAAGGAAAAAATATGAGATAAATCATCTTTTTTTCAATGGGATTCTTCATATGCTACTTAGAAAGCTGTAGTCATTCAAGAAATAAAATTAGAAACATTCACAGACAGACTGACAGACAGACAGACTGACTCGTAATTCATTTATCAAGGACTTAACGAGTAAAACAATAGAATTGAAAGTGTGTTTATAGCATATATGTGTTTGCGTGCGTGTGTTTTTCTGTGTGTGTAAGAAATTGCTTATTAATGACTCTACGATTAGAAATCAACATCTGCACTTAAAATTTTGATAAGATACTAATTCTCGTATTAATCATCACTAACTGAGTTGAATATCATCTCTCATATTCCTCACCATCTGATATCTGAGAAGCAATTCCGTTACCTTCACAAGGGGGAATAACCCCACAACCTCAATGTGTTTGTGTTCATTTATGGTGAAACTCCCAGACTGATCCGTTGCTGATAATCTGATGCATGCGAGACGCATTTGATTGTCAGGAGATAAATAAAAACTATAATGTTCTGATACTAATACAAGTGTTTTCCAACTGACAAGTGTATTCCACTTACAGGTGTTTTCAATTCACTCACTCTCTTGTACTCGTTCCTTGCATTTTGACCTAGAGATTCAAAATAGAGAAAATAGACTCCTCTCCGGAAATCTTACTGTGGAATAACATTTCTTCCATAAAGCTTATACTTTTTTTTTTTTTGAGTCATTGAATCACTCGGAGAGAATTGTCTAAACAAAGCTTCAGTTCGCAATGCATAAACACTATCCTAAAAGTCCGAATGATAATTATTTGTGTCACCACACTTAAATCCAGTCACTATCAATATCTTATTGGTATTGGAATTTTTCCGCACTTTTCTCCAAAGCCATCCTACAGCGCATGCGCTTCTTGACCGGATTGTTGGTGTCTTCTTCTTATAATTTTTACGTAGTATTAGAGGCTTTAAGTTGTTTGTTTTCCAGAGTTTTCTGTGATTCGTGGAGTTTTAGATGTGAATTTTAAGCACTGCATTCTTTTTGGAATTCTTTTTCACAGTTGGTTTTTTGGTGGGGCGGGGATGGGTGTTGGTGTTCATTTCTGTGCCAGTGTCATTTTGGTGGAATTATATGTTTTCTCCCTTTTTAAATATGGCTCTTTTTCCTGTAAAATATGCATGTCAGTGTCACTTGAATTGTGACTAAAATTTCGTTTTCCTCCCGGCAATAAACGGACCATTTCCTAAAGCTAGAATAGATACATTTTAGAAAAACGAGTTGGACCTTCAGTATCAGATGTTCAAGTTTCGTTTTTAATCAGTCTTATCTTACGAAGAACAATAAGATCCTTTTAAATATATAAAAAGTGTTCATAGTTACTGCAGCTTGAGTTACTCAAAGGTAATAATCAAAGAATACTTTTTGTGGTACTGTAAAATGCAAGTTCACCATAATAACAGGCGATTCGTCATTGTACCAAATAATAATAATCAGTCCCTTGACATTTTATGCCATGATAACAAGCGTCTAGATGTCGATGGGTCTTGAGTGCCATTAGGGTAACGTCAGAAAAATAATCTTCTAACTCTACAGTAATCACGAAAGTTATTTTGACGATGACAAACGTCTTAGCACCGAGGTAACTGACCTTTAATCTCAGGTCACCCTCCAGAAGAGGCTCATCTTTAAGCGAACAGGCAGAGAACGAGGTCTACCAACTGTCCCGCTCGTACCCTCACTCGCTGCCTCAGTCAAGGCGTTCCTCCGTAGCTTACCAGTCGTCCTCCAGCCCGGAGTTCAAAGGTAAGTGGCTGCCAGTGATGCAGTCTCCGTTTTATCAATTCTTTTCGTTTCCTATCTATTCATCACAGTGAGAGTTTCAGGAAGACGGAGGAATTGGCTCTCTCTCTCTGCTCTGGGAAAGTTCTGAGGTAAGAACGGTGCCAGCTGTGCCCAATTAAAGATGTAGTGTTGATGAAGATTTCATTTCATGTCAGCTGATACTGATATTCAGATCTCTTGTAGGATCTTCAAGGCATCTGCGATAATTAGTGGTGGTATTAAAGCACTTGTAGGCAAACATCCCATACAAGAGTCACCGATAGTAACATGTGTCTTAGTTGAAGACTTAGATCCATCAAAATCTTCAAAAAAGACGTCATTCTTTTTTCAAAAGTTGACTATTGAGGTAGTAAATAATGATTACAAAGTTTTACGACCTGACTTATTTATATACAAAGTCTAAATCTTATTAATTTCCATTTGAGTTTAGAACGAATCATTTTTGTACTTAAAGACGCTAAAAAGTTTTTTAAAAGCCTCAAAATATCTGAAACGATATAATGACAACCTGACCACACTTTTATTAGCCTGAAACTTTATGAACGATCTTACTTTGAATTATAAATAGCTGAGAACAAATCTAGATAAGACAGATGAACAAGAAGTAAGATAACACATGCAAATGACCCATATTCCCAAGGTAAGTGTATGTTGCTTACTGTTGCATAATTAGAATGAAAACTCTTGCATTAATGAGTTTGTGTCGAGTGACAACGCAGAAAGCAAATTGTTCACGTGAAACTGGATGCAATGTAGTGTTTAGTGTACAATGAAATAGATGAACATATTTTTGGACCAGACAATGTCTGAGTTTTTCTATTTTATGTTTTTCTTAACAGAATCAAATCTGCTGCTGAATGTTGTTGTGTCGTTTCCTATAAGAGCAGTAAAGAAGAAGAACAATGTTATATGGCTGCTTTTTCGGTTAAGATAAGATGTACGAAATGTCCCTGCCTCTGTTTCTTTGCCTAATGTTTCTCCTTAGTTTGAAACGCTCTCAGCCAATTGCCATATATTCATAGTCAGTCAATCTGCCTGTCATGGAAAGTAAGCTGAATGTTGGTTTGCAAATGCTGAATGTCATTAGGCCCTCAAATGTGCAATGTTTACACTTGGAGAGTTTGTAGCTGATAAATTTGTTTTCTTACTTGGTTGCCTTTCTGTTGGAAGCCTACATATAATGGTCCCTGATAACCTTGGTGATGTCAAACTAGGTTAGGTTAGGTCAGGGTAGGTTAGGTTCGAGTTGCCAGGTAATCAGTCTAATAATTTGATGAGCAAGACGAAATAAGATTACCTTAGGTACGGTAAGGTTACGTAAGTTAACATAACTTGGTCATTACTCAGTCACTCTTTTAATGAATTGATTCATTCCCCTTCAAACAGAAAGGCAATCTTTCTTTATGCACCATTACCGTTCACTCGTAACCATCATCTGAGCTTTCCGAACTCTTATCATTTAGCTGGGCTGTTTCGAACACTCTCACTCGAGCAGTCCCGAACTCTCCAAGACCTCAGACTGAAAACTGTCAACTCCTTGCGAACCGCTGCCTCCCTCACCACCACCACCACCTTCTCTCCTCCTCCCCTCCTCCCCTCCTCCCCTCATCACACCTAACCACGGACTGGCCGTCCAAGTGTTTTAATGTGTCTGTTTGTTTGTTCGTTGCTACTCTTAACCCGTCAGCTGAAGACCTGGAGGAGAGGCTGACGGTGTCCGCGAGTCCGATCGAGCGGCGTCGCAGCCACAGTTTCAGGGCCTCCTCCAGGGGTGAGTTCGCCGCGAAGGCCTCAGACGAACCACCCAGGGCGAGAAGGGCGACTCACTCGGCTCTCACCAGGTCACATTCCCTCAAGGCTCCACACGCTGCTGACCATCGGGCACGGAAAGGTCAGCCGGGTTTGCTAGAAAGTCAAATAATGATAGAAATCAAACTGAGATATTTTTGGTGGGATATTCCTCTAACATAGTTCCCCTCTGTTTTTGAAAACCCTTCACGAAGGTGAAAATATATTAAGTTTAGATTTTTTTATTTTTTCTCTGCACATTGAGAATTATAAGGTGAAAATATATTAAGTTTAGATTTTTTTCCTGCAACATTGAAATTATAGGTTATTACATAACATTTAAAACTGCAAGAACATTTAATACTTGCCACAATGTTATTAAACTATCACAATTTTTTTTTCAAACTGCTTTTAGGTCCTGTCACCTGGTTTGCTAAAGGTATTTAGTTAAAGATTAAGGAAAATTACAAGTGATAGTTTTAAATCCTCAATGTGTATACTGTCTTAAAAAAATGTCATTATTATTTTCCTGTTTTACGTATTAAAGTTCCATTTTTGCTCGTAAACCTTGTCTCTTGTTTTGAATTTTTTTTTTTTTTACTCCAAGGCAAACATTTACCAGGACAAAAATACTTATTTTCGGGTTTTGTTTTCTGAAATACCTCAAGGGCATGTTTTCGGGCCCCACTTTAGGTGAAACTATAACTCAAACATTATGAATATTGGAGAAACAAATCCACAGTTATATATGGGTACAAATATATTTAAAAATAAATCAAAACAGAGAGCTTTCACGAATCTGTCGATTCCCTTATTCAAAATCTCTCCGTTTAGATTTATTTTTAAATATATTTATACACATACATAAATCTGGATTTATTTCTCCATTTCAAGACTCATACTACTATGTTTTAGTTATGGATATTTATAGCTAATATTAATACGAAAAGTATGCATGTCTAAAACTTCATAGTTAAAAAACTATGAATGCTGACAGGTTGGTATTTCAAACGTAATGAATTGTCGTATCTTAAATTACTCAACACTGTGAAGGTTTACAAGATAATAAATAAAAATTAAGAATGTTATTAAGATAATAACTTAAAAGTCATACATTTTTACAAGATAATAACTCAAACAAGTATGAATGTTTAAAATACATTAGCTCAAAATTATGAATGCTTATAAGATAATAACTAAAATATTATGAATGTTTAATAACTTAATGACTAAAAATATTCATAAATCCGTTGCTTAAATTTTATAGATTTTTAATAAGATACCTGAAAATTATTCATGTGTAAGGTTTACCTTAGAATTAAGCATTTTCGTCGAGTGTCCCATACCAAATCCTAGCAATATATTGATGCTGGTGTTTAAGGCTGCCAGTATTGTATTAACTGTGTATGAAATGATTTGTCCATTTTGTGAGCAATCATATTATTCTTTCCCGATGGATTTTTTTTAACAGGCATTCAGAACTGCCAGAGTGAACATTGATATTATGTGTGTGTGATTGTGTCTTTGCATTTCTATATTATATAAATAGACATCTTATTTCGTATGGAATAAGTTCTGCTTTGTTATATATCTATTATTCTTTAATTTGTTCACAATATATGAATTTATTTTTTGTCCATTTGGCCGGCGTCAATAACTATCATCATTGTGACGCCAAAATTGCTGCTGCTGTAAATTTTTTCTATATAAAATATATAAAATTTTTAATATCAAATTTGATGTGTTTTAAGTCAACTAAATAAATTTATCATTGATACTCTGTATCAGATAACTTTCTTTACACACGTATGGATATATCTGCTAACCTTCGCAAAAACTTTTGGTAAAATTTTATTTCTTATGTAATATATATAATTTTTTGTGCTCTGTATTGCATAACATTCTTTACTCACGTACTGAGAGCTGCTGTCCTTGGAAATAATTGTCCAAGCACTTCCTGTTAACACGTACCCAGCCCGTTCATCTCAAAATTAATACATATAACTCGTAAAGTAAGTCATACATTACAAAGTAACTCTCAATATCCCTTTGAATGTTTCTCTCTCTCTCTCTCTCTCTCTCTCTCTCTCTCTCTCTCTCTCTCTCTCTCTCTCTTTTTGTTTCATAATCTTTTAACCACCTGTCAACGTCTGTATTTTTAAAATCCCCCTCCTTCCAGGTGTTCCAGCCAGCAATCGTCAGGAGGACGAGACCAGAGCCTGGAGGTAAGATGTTCATTCATCTCTCTCTCTCTCTCTCTCTCTCTCTCTCTCTCTCTCTCTCTCTCTCTCTCTCTCATAATGAAACCATTCACCATACGAGGGAGGTAAAATAGGTCATGTGGCTTCATTGGCTCATTTTTCATTTTCATTTTTCTTTCTTTCTTTTGTAATAGAGAGTTATTCAAATAATTTTTTTTAAACTGTATCATTAAAGTCTGCTTTTTTAGAGGTACATGACACCTTAAAAGGATTTGATCCTCTAGCGTCCCACGGGAGTCTCTTTTCGCCATCCAACGCGTTGCTTCTAAAGAATATACAACACACACACAGTCAATAAAATCTTACAGTTCCAAGGTGGAAACATAGTTGACAGGAGAGGGTGTAAAAATGCTAATATTCATGATATATATATATATATATATATATATATATATATATATATATATATATCTATATATATATATATATTACAAAATTACATGCAGGAATGAAAATGAATATAGAAATCTAAATACGGGAGTACAAATATATGTATATATTTTATAGCATGCATAAAGGTACAAGAGATAATTTCTGTTTATACATAAATGTGTATGATTTAAATTTGAGTGTGTGTGTGTGTGTGTGTGTGTGTGTGTATGTCCAAAATGGTCTACGTTGGTTAACGGTTGCTGATTCGTGTTGGGCGGGGTCTCAGCGACCTGAGTAAGGATGTTACTTGACTTTCGCTGACGCTGGGCTTCTCATGCCTTCCAAGGGGCGCGATGTTCTCGGTGGATTGGGGCGCGCTGTCTGGTCCCTGTTGGCTTGGGTATTCCTTCTCCTGCTGGAGGGGAGTATATGGTCCGATTCTTGTTGGACGTTCAAGGTCGGCTTCTGAATAGCGATGCTCACTGCTTCCGTTATTAAGAGGCGACCGTAGTTGTCTTCTCTGTGTACGACCTGGGTGCCTTCTATGAGCTCTTGTAGAGATGGCTTCCTGTCGTGAACATCTATGTAATGTTTTATGGATGGCCCCTTGATTTCTATGAGCCAGCAGACGTCCTCCGAAGGGTCGTTGTAGTGTGCCCGATGTAGTTTTGGCTGTGAGGTTTACACACCTCCTCTGGACAAGTAAATTTGTAAACTACATTCGTGCACATCTCCTTCGGTCCCCCGGAGCGGTGCTGTCTTCATTATTAAGGCTGCTACAAGGTTGGGCTTACTATATATCCTGAGGCTTATTTTATGGTAAGGGGCTTTTGGGGTTACGCCTCTGTTTATTATCCCGCGTAGTGTGCAGCAATCCTCCTTGTATGCAGACCCATAATGTACACGATGGTAAATAATCAAGTTTTCCTCGTTTTTCGCCATGGTGTTGGGTTGGTAAAATTCGTCCATTTTCTTTTTTATTGCTGCTTCGATAATTTGATCTGCATACCCGTTGTTTGTCAGCAGTTGGCGAATTCGGTCGAGTTCGTTATGTATATCTTTCCATGATGAGCTGTGTGTGAAGGTTCTGTTGACATACGCACTCACGACAGACTTTTTATATGCGTCCGGGCACTCCCCGCGTGCGTTCAAGCAACGGCCAGCGTTCGTTGCTTTCGTATAAACTCATCTTAAGCTGTCCTTCTTGTTGTTTTACCAGGACATCAAGAAATGGCAAAGTCTTCTGCTGGCTGTGCTCTGTGGTGAAGCTGAGCACTGAGTTTCTTTTCAGAGCATCTGCTAGTTTTTTTGGTATCTTCAGGCTCTTTTATTGTGACGAATATATCGTCGATGTACCGCCCATAAATCCTAGGTTTTAGATGTTCTCTAAAGGTCCTTTCTTCGACGGTGGCCATGTACATATTTGCAAAGAGGACCCCTAGTGGGGATCCCATGGCGACTCCATCTACTTGTCGAAATAATTCCCCCTGATGAGAGAGGAAAGGGGCTTCTGTAGTGCTAGCTTTCAGCATCTCTCGGAGGACATCTTCGGAAATGGGCAGCGGGTTCTTCTCGGACCTGTATACACGATCAAGAATGATGTCGATCGTTTCTTCGACGGGAACGTTCGTAAACAAACTCTCAACGTCGAGTGAGGCAATGTCGTCTTCTGGTCCTTTTTCCTGTAGGAGATCAATAAACTCCACCGCTGATTTCAGTGAATATGCACCGGGTATGTAAGGTACCAGCAAATCATTCAGGACTTTCGCTATCCTATAGGTTGGGGATGTCATCTGAGAGATGATGGGCCTTAGGGGGTTACCTGCCTTGTGTGTTTTCACTGTTCCGTAGCAGTAACCGGGCCCATAGTCTCCTTTTACCTTAGGGAATTTTACGACGTCTTGCTGATTGTTGGCCCTAGTCACAAGCCTCGACACTTTCTTTCTGAGGTCCTCGGTGGGGTCTTTTGTCAAGCGTTGGAATTTGGAAGTGTCCAGGAGGATCCTATCCATCTTTTCAAAATAATCACTTTTCTTCATCACTACGTACACTGATGATTTGTCACCTTTCCGTATGATGATGTCTGGGTTGCTACGTAGTTCTTTAGCGGCTTCCCTCATCTCCTTGGTGATTAATTGGCTTCGGAAATGTCCTCTCTGTCGTCCTGCTTCTCCAACAAGTTTCATCAATGACGGTAGGTGTTAGTTCTAGCTTACCATCATCTCGGAGTTGTAAAAGTCGGTCTATAAGGGCCTCCGTTTCTATTCTCTTGCTTCAGTGTGTGGTTTCTTGGCATAGTGGCACTGCAGACCCAGGTTCAGGAGGACCTTTGATAGGGGCTAAGGTCGATTCCAGCCAGGTTGACGAAGCCATCTTTGTGTTCCTCACTTCTCACGGGGCCCACCCCATGGAGGATGAGTAGCTTCTTGTTGTGCCTCGTTGTCACCACCTGTCTGTATTTCCTCTTCTCTAACTCAAGCAGGTCACGTGCTTTTTGTTGGTCATCTAGTGGGCTGTTAACAGCCCACTAGATGACCAACAAAAAGCACGTGACCTGCTTGAGTTAGAGAAGAGGAAATACAGACAGGTGGTGACAACGAGGCACAACAAGAAGCTACTCATCCTCCATGGGGGCCCCGTGAGAAGTGAGGAACACAAAGATGGCTTCGTCAACCTGGCTGGAATCGACCTTAGCCCCTATCAAAGGTCCCTCCTGAACCTGGGTCTGCAGTGCCACTATGCCAAGAAACCACACACTGAAGCCAAGAGAATAGAAACGGAGGCCCTTATAGACCGACTTTTACAACTCCGAGATGATGGTAAGCTAGACTAACACCTACCGTCATTGATGAACTTGTTGGAGAAGCAGGACGACAGAGAGGACATTTCCGAAACCAATTAATCACCAAGGAGATGAGGGAAGCCGCTAAAGAAACTACGTAGCAACCCAGACATCATCATACGGAAGGTGACAAATCATCAGGGTACGTAGTGATGAAGAAAAGTGATTATT
>NC_087205.1:37385002-37397502 GCF_015104395.2 Macrobrachium nipponense
ATATATATATATATGTATGTATGTATATATATATATAATTTTCTTCAAAGTTTTATTTCTAATGGAAATTTCTGGGATAGAAGCTCTCATTCTTGCTTTTTACATATTTGCCTTTTCTTTCTTTTCCTTATTTGCGCATGAGCAAAATGATACGACAATGTTCTTCTATCATTCTGTTGTTTGCTTCATCGAAAGTTAACCTGAGGTTAAAAGTAATTTATATTAGTGTTTTATATTTGATTTTACTTGTCCTAACCCGTTGCATTTCGAATATAATGTCGTGAATACTGTTTTGTATATTGTTTTAGTTTGAGGTCTTGTAAGTCCATGAATTCTTCATTTTATGTAAACCTCCAAGTCACGAAAGTCAAACATGTCCTCAGGTTACCTTTCACTGTTGAAGGACTTTGCATAATTGATATGGTCCCTTAATCACTTTGTCATAGACACTCATCAGAGCCACCCAAATAAAGTATGGTGAAATTATTCATAATTTTAAACCTTTTTGTACTGCTATTTGTAAACATTTTAATGCGATTATTTCGATTATTTTTACAGCTTTTGTAAATTATTTTTTTTTAATATTTTTATGAATACTTTTTTTAATGATTACTTCTTAACTGAGCAAACATAAATGTTAGATATAAACTTGAGCCCTAATACAAAAATCAGATGACTCTAAAACCAGATTTTAAAACGGATCAATAAAATATACATAAATCTTTTGCCAGAATTTGAATGGGAAAGGCTTAATGACAGACTTTTTAATAAAGTACAGTACGCCACTCCTCTCACACCCATTGCTTATGATTTTTGCTTCTCTCTCTCTCTCTCTCTCTTCTCTCTCTCTCTCTCTCTCTCTCTCATTATTGTACTTGGTGTTCTAGATGTGACGTAATCTGTATTTATGTATTCATGAAATCACGTTGACTTACTTTACATGTGAAATCCTCTCTCTCTCTCTCTCTCTCTCTCTCTCTCTCTCTCTCTCTCTCTCTCTCTCTCTCTCTTAAGCCGCTGTTTGTCACTCACTGGGCTTATGTGTAATCTCTCAATGACGTCACGAGTTATTTTTCTATCGTACGTTATTATATCCATTCGGTTCCTAGATGGGATCGACCTTTTTGTCTCATTATATTTCAATGACTATATTTTCATTAACACTTGTTTTAACCAGTTTGTCGAAGTCTTTGTGACATTTCTTGATATGCTGTCGATCTATCTTTCTTTCTCTCTCTATCAAGCACAGACACCTATTGGCAATCTGCTGTCAATTAACGTCGTTATTTTCACTCAATTCTGTTCAGAATCTGCGCACAAATGTCTGATATTTCTCCCTCTGGAAACTCTGGCGTTCCGTCTCTTCACCACACAAGACCCAAACGTGTTTTTCACACATTGAACCTAATTATGTCTCGCGTCCTACTAATTGTTTCTTTTACTTCGCGATTTTGTCTTGTGCCTGCCGGGTAACCCTTCACTGCCCTCACCTCCACCACGGATTCCCCTCCTCACCACCACAATCCTACACTGATCAACAACGCCCCTTACCCCCACCCCTATCACCAAAAACTCCATCCACAACCCCCTTCTTTTTCTCCTTCCATCCTTCCTTCCATCCTTCCTTTCATCCTTCCTTCCGCACGGAATGTTCATTTTTTTTTTTTCCTTTTCCAACATCTTCCTACCTCCCTCTGACCTCTACCCTTGCCCAAAATCCGTTTCGTGTCCTTCCTGTGCCCCTCGGAGCAGCGTGACTGGGGACCACGCATCCCCTGACCTTGGACCAGGTCAGGTCGTTCCCCGGGGGTATAGAGACATCCTCACAGGTCAGTGTTTTTCTCTCTTTCCACATTTTTTCTTATATATTTTTCCTATATTTTTTAGTCTTCTCTGTTTTAATTATTTTCCCTCCCACTTAGTCTACCTAGAGAGCACCGTAGTTAGCTTTTCTCACACTTCGTAGTCGCTTGGACGCTGCTTTTGTTGAGATGTCCAGCATTTAGTGAAAGGCAGAGAGAGTGTAATGAAGGCTGACGAGAAGAATGACTTGTCATGAATGTAAAACAGTTATTTCATTGACTAAGTATACCATGACTCATTAATCAAGTGGGACACATATTCTGATCCAATAATTCTGTCACAAATTTGTGAAATTGGTCAGGAACAGTCCCACATGAGTAAGATTTACGACATGAAGTATAAACAGATTGCTAGATTATTTCCTTATGATTTCAGCATTCCAGATTCAGACTCAAAAAGAAAGAAATAAATTCTTTGTATCCCTAACAGATAAATTAATAAAGCTTTTTCACTGACCCTTTCAGTGGAAGCATCAATAATATGTGAAAATTTAACTGATCCCCGTCATTCCCACTGAAAAAGCCGTAGAGAGAAGTTGAAGCAGTTGTTCAAGTCATATAAATAGGTAGATTTTTTTTTTTTTTTTTTTTTTTGCTTTGTTTCTGTCTCTTAAACATGGCAGTTACTTGTAAAAAACAAAAGAAAATCTCCTACCATAAAGTAATTGACGCTGAAACATCATATATATATATATATATATATATATATATATATATATATATATATATATATATATATATATATATATATATATATATAGCCTCATCGAAAATGCAGCCTGCCCAAGCGACTTGCATGTCAAATGTATATTTATTTCACAAAGAACTGCATCCGTGACTCTTCAGACAACTAACTTATTTCCTCTTATTCAAATCTTCCAATAGAGACAAAAAAAAATAGCTAATTCTTTTAAATCTTCCAATAGAGACAAAAAGAAGAGCTAATTCTCTCCTTTATTAAATAGAATATTTCCTTAACCCTGAAATCCCTTCTTTCTTTCCAAAGACTCTTAATTAATTCTTAAAATAATCTGACTGAGTTATACGAGACCCGTAGAGTATCACAAGTAGAATGAAGGCCCCATCTCATTTGACAGATGTGGTCATACATAGATAGTATAGATACGTCAGATTGAATGGAGAATATTGATTGAACATTTATTGATCGTGTCACGGTCAGTTTTGATAGCATTGCTTAGACATAGAGAGTTAATGTGTAGGAATGTTCTGTTCCAGTAGGGATCTCATTGTATGTGTTTATGAACTTGATGATTATTGTACATTATCCATTGCTAGACCTTAACCATAAGCTCTTGTGTATATATTTGTATATATAAAGATACTGTATATATACTGTAAATAAAATTACCCAGCAAAACATCCTCAATAATTATTGAAAAATAGTTACTGTAAATAAGTCATTTTATGATTAAACTGATTAATCATCTCCTAGTTTAGTCCCTTCATAAATGGATTGCAGACTCTTGTTTCAAGTGCTATCTGCACAGCACCATCTAGCGAGTGTATTGTGATACCTCATTTTCATGTGTGTTTTGACATGGAACAATGCCATATAGCCATTTTTATTATCATCTTCTCATTCAGATATTGTTTATGCATTCAGTACAGCGCTTTTGAGAATCTGCTTTTTTGTGCAAGTAGCAGCATCTTCATCAGAAGCATCTTACGAGTAAAATTGCACCGCGTAATGTACTGATCTCACGTGAACTCATAAAACATTAGCCAGTACTGAAGACGTGTGTACTCTTATTCAACCATGTTCATTGACCAAAACTTGTACATATTCCTCTCCCATGGCCCCCTCCATTACACAGCTCCAAAATGAAATGAAAGGTAATGTTGATGTTCCGGACAATACCTCTTGTATCTTGTGCTTGAAAATTACGTCCCGTCAGATCAAACCCCACAGCCCCCACCACCCCCCACCCTCTTTGTTCTCTAATTTCTATTGAATCTATTCCATTTTTTTATCAGTCTGTCAAAGTTATTTTTACATGTAGATTGATGACATCTTCCCCACCTTCCCCTCCGTTAAATGACATCCCCACCCCCCTTCTCCCTGGCTCCTGAGCCTTCATAGTAGCTAAATTTTAGTTTCCTTAGAAATTTTGCAAAACAGGAGGATTTTTTGTGATCCTGTTCGTTAGTGGTTAGGATTCCCAGCTGGTTCGTTTCTTTGTTATTCTCACCAAATTGTTTACTTCCCACTCTAGAGAATATTTTGTTTACATTTTTACTTTTGTCAAGACATGATTAGTGATATGCTCTTAGCATCATAAATTCCGTGGAGATCCAACGTTAAACGCAACTAGTGGCATGAGAAGATATTGTGGTCATCATTGGATGATGGAATATTATAGGTTACAAGTGAATGACTCTTTAGATATAGAGTTGTGGATGATGTCATTTACGCTTCACTTAATTTGCGAAGCTTCGTTGTCTGTAAGTCCGATTCCAAGAGAACATAGAGAGTTGAACCACGGACAAGAATTATTATACATACATTTTTGCTTGAGCGAGTGCATTTTACGGGGACATAATATTGACAATTGCATGTACATAAATCGTTTCCATGTGTTGCTTGCTAATATATAATATATATATATATATATATATATATATAATATATATCCCCTAATATATATATATATATATATATATATAACTATATATATATATATATATATATATATATATTATATATTATATACATTTATATATTAGTATATATATATATATACATATTATTATATATATATATATATAGGAATATATATATAATATATATATATATATAATATATATTATATATTATATACATATAATATTATATAATATATACTATATACATACATATTATTATATATAATATATATATATATATATATATATATATATATATAATATATATATATATATATATATATATATGTAACAAAGCAGGTAGACGAGATATTATCTATGATGAAAAGTATATTTTCAAAAAAATGTATGCTTGCTTATACACTTAGTCTTCTTTTGTAAAAAAAATTAATCTTTGTTATTGTCATTAAACATATCAATAAGAATAAAAGAAACAATACAATAAGAATCCTGATACAACTCTCTTTGACATCACTTGGGCAGACTGACAGCATTAGAGGAAAATTAAAAAATGTTCTTCTGAAATTATTGCTTTTTATCCCCTGCAATTTTATTGCATTTTTTTTTTTACTTTGGCCGTAAGTATGTAAAAGGAGATTGTAAGTCAAAAGGTCAAAGACTTTTACAGGGGAGTTTTCACATCACCCAATTGGATAAGGAGGTAAAGTGTACCATTGAACTTTCATGTCAAGTTCTTTGGTATATCACAAAAGTTTATACTATTTTCGCAACCCCTTGTTGAAACGCATCTGCATATTGCATTCAATTGTGCATGTTGAATTTTTTTTAATCTGTCCCACTGAATGATAAATTTGATAAGTATTTTATTACATTACTTATGTTGAATACCAATTGTGCTTTACAATACTTAAGAAATTAATAATTGGGTTAGAAACATTCAAAATGTATCCTGAAATATTTTACTTTTAAATTATTTTTCTTTCGTTTAATCTGTCTATTAGAATATTATTTGGAGATATTTAAAACTTTGATTGCCTTCTTGATTCATGTTGAAACTTCTCTACAGAATTTACTTTGGGCTTTTAATTCTTTGGTCAAGCATTCCTATCACTTATTTCACAATAAATAATTATGAGAGGGAGTTTTACAAAGTTTCTGGCTATTGAAATGCCAGTGATTTATCGTAAACCATTTACCTATTAAGTCTTTAAACACACACACACACACACACACACACACACACACACACACACACACACACACACACACATATATATATATATATATATATATATATATATATATATATATATATATATATATATATATATATATATATCACAATGCTCTCTCTGCACATAAGTAAAGCAGCATGTTTACATTTACATTCACTGCCCAGTCTCAGAATATTCTCTCTAAGACTTCCATTTATTCCCCGCACAGATGACTTCACGCTCGGGGAGATCCGCCTGGCACTTACCTTGACCAAGGGTCAACTGGAGGTCGAGGTCAGCAGCGCTCGGGGACTCCCCACGGCCACGTCGGGTCAGGATCCAGGTCAGATATCTGTCTGTCTGTTTAATTTCCATCATCTTTTCTAATGCTTTTTGAGACTAAACTTGACATATATTGGTTAGCAAGACGAAACTCTACGCACATTGCTTAGTAAGGTTAAACTTGATGAACTTTGCTTAATAAAACTGACTATACATTTTGCCAAATAAAGCAAAGATCAAAGATTACCTGTGCTTAGCAATAGCGGAGAATTGAAGATACAACTTGCATATGCGTATTGAAACTGATCTAAAAGTTTTTTTTTTTACTAAGATAATGCCTTGCTCGATAAGAAAACTTTAATCCAAGATTCAGCAACTATCCACCATTACCTCCTCTCTGCAGATACCTACGTGAAGATGTACCTGCGAGATGGTGAGAAGCGCCTTCAGAAGCGGAAGACGCGGGTAGCCCGCCACAGCCGGACCCCTAAGTACCACCAGACGTTACGTTACACCGCACACGACGCCCTCGGACGCAGCCTGCTGGTGATGGTGTGGGAGAGACAGAGGGGATTCGAGCACAACCAGGCGATCGGAGTGGCCGAGATCAGCCTATCGAAGCTGGAGAGGAACCAGCCTCTGGAGGGCTGGTACAGGCTCCTGCCCGTCACCAGCGTCATGAGAGAAGATTCGGATTCGGCCGACAGCGTACGCTAAGGGGGATTAAACGCCTTGATGTAGATTTTTCGGTTCTCGACTCTCTTTTGTTTTGGGGGGATTTTCTTTTCGTCTATAGAGAGGAGTGTACTTTTCGAAAGGAAGACGTCGATCCTCTCGTACTTTTTTTACTACTTTATAGATAAGTGGGTTTAAGGAAGGAGATCTCGATCTTCTTTCTTATTCCTAATTTTGTTCTTCTTTAGAGATAAGTGCGATCCAGCCAAGAGGTTTTGATTCTGTATGCTTCCGTAATGTGCGTCGTAACTGAGGAGGTTCTATTAGCAGGTAAATGACTGTTCAAGGAAAAGGGAAACTTTTGATCAAATCTTGATGAGAAAAAAAATATTTTTCAATTAAGTAAATTACGCAAATACGTAAATTAATAAGTTTATCTTACCAGTGTGGACTACTTTGGTAACAAAATGTGCAAATTTAACTATTGTGACCCCAACATGGAATTACAACAAGAGAGACCGAAGACTTCCAAATTTAACCTGTTCTTGGTCAATTGCAAATTAAACATTACTCAAATTAAACATTCCTACAACCTTATTCTGAAGGAAAAAACCCTGACAAATCAGCTGATTCATAGGAACTCTGAAATTTGCGTCTCCTTGAACAAGAATTATTCCTTTTTCTGTTTCAAGACATTAAGATTTATAAATACATGTACAGTAAATTGCCATTATCATTGTTAGTTATTTAATCATATTAGAAGGTTTAAGTTCTGTTAAAATAATATAGAAGAACGGTTTGAAAAGATGAATTTAACTGTTATTGTGTATAAAAGCATGGGACTGTTGGTGATGAACCTGCAATGAATTCAGTTCATTCATTTTATTTTTTCGTTTTCACGCTGACTGCTACTCTCATCTGAACGCACAAATGAAAACTTGTATTCTCGGCCTTTTTCTATGATGTTGTGATGTTTGGTATTAAGATTTAGGAAGCCTATTTCCATTTGTCTCATATGAAATATGCTCGTACCTCGTCATAAGTAGAATGTATATATATATATATATATATATATATATATATATATATATATATATATATATATATATATATATATACATATTTATATATATACATGTGTATACATTATTCATTATTGTGTATACAGTATAATACACACAATTGTTCTTCTATTACTACATACTTGGCTCAATATTTAAAACACTTATAAGCTGTAAACTATTCTAAACTTTTTCTATTCTGAATTGTCCTTAACTGTTTTGATATTCTGTCTAGACTTGCGATCAATATATATATATATATATATATATATATATATATATATATATATATATATATATATATACACAGGTCATATAGCTGTAAGTTTCATAGTAGCTATGAAGGGGGCATCTAGGAAAAGGTTGTACTTATCTTCGAGCAACAGTTTATTTTGCCGACGGCGTTTTGCAATACCCCATTGCATCTTTAAGGCTGCAAAAATAATTACTTCATATATTATAACAAAATTCAAAGAAAGTAAGTAATTAAAATCCACTATAAGGACGGACGGAACCTACCTAAACTGAGTTTAAAAAAATAAAATAAAACATGTATAAGAGAAAGAGGGTAAGTAAAAGTTGAAACGCAGACCAAAATATAAACAAACAACAGGTTATGATATATATAGGTGTGAGGAGGCTGTCTGGGTGTTTAACGTCCTTCACTATAGTGTATTCTAAATTATTATTTGTTTGTTTGTGTTTTGTACAAGAATTTTTTTTTTAATTGCATTCTTGAAGATGCAATGAGGTATTGCGAAACGTCATCGGCAAAACAAACTGCTGTTCAAAGATACGAACTGCCTTTTCCTGGACGTCCCCTTGATTATAATTATAATTATATATATATATATATATATATATATATATATATATATATATATATATATATATATATATATATATATTATACATAGCATTGTATTAATGTGTCTTTGCCGTCGTGAGTTACGATGTATAGTGTCAAAAAATGAGTGGAGAAATAAAATCGCATGGACTGTTATTATAAATATAATATATATGTGATCATAGTTATGTATATTTGTCATATACCGAAGGGTGTCCAATGTTGTTGTGAAAAGTCTAGAATTTTAGAGGTTGTACTATATGCCATTTTTCTATTTGTTTGTAACATCGTTTTCTATGCATTTCGTCATCTGCGTTCGTCACAAGGCGCTGCTCTGCCGTAGAATCTCGCCTGCACTGGCCAGATTTCTGTTCGTGTGCTTATGCAGTTATTAGGGAAGGTTCAGTGTTCTTCTCGTACTGAGAACCGGAGAAGAGAGGAACCATTTTAATACAATGGAAAGGTTTGTTCAGTTCTTTTGCAACTGGTGACTCACTCCGAATTCGTAAACTGCCTGAGTTTAGATTTTTGGCAGTGGAGTGTTTTTACAGGTGAATTTACTTTTTATAAGTTTCATACCACTTAAATTATAGTACTATTGACTTGAAAGATAGAAGTTTATATGAGCCAGGGGAAATGGAGTGAGAGAGGCAGCTTTTTCTATTTTTCCAAAATTCGGCAGGGAAAAAAAATCAGATAAATTACATTTGTAGTGAAAAATGGAATTAGAGAATTACCTTATTCCACTGTTAAAAAATTAGCTGGAAAATCTTTTAGATAAATTATGTTTGCATTGAAAATAAAATCAGTAACATTAAGAGATCTTCCTATACTAATATGAATCAAAATTAGTCAGCTTCAGTTATATATGATTTTTTATCGAACTCATTTCACGTTAACGACCATTTGCTATTGCTAATGACGTTGGTCCAACGGACCACCATTGCCTTCTGTACTGTGTTCACTATGGCCGGCCACTAATTAGTTCCAAATCATCATTAATTTGCAACGATGGCGCTTCTGAATTGATCTCTGTGTCCGGTCTTCATAGAATATGTTATTAGTTAACAATGAAGCCATGTCCAATTCATGGAAGCTAATTAACTATCTCTAACTCGTGTAGGAACAATGGATCAGAAATCTGACAATTCAGTTTCATTATTTTATATCAGTAATCACCCGAATATTCCTTTTGTTCGTATGGCTTTAGAATCCTCTGCCTCCCTCTGTTTTCTCGGTTCCCTGTAATATCATCTCTTTCAGTAGGTGGGTCTACCGCTTCGACATTATTGTCAATATCATCTTTATTATCGTCAAGAATATTGCCGTCATTATCATCATCTTCAAGAACATATTCACTATTATCATAATCATCAACATTATTGTCATTGTTATCGTCTTCATAATCATCAAGAATATATTCGTTATCATCATACTCATCAAGATTATATTCATTTTTATACTTATTAAGAATAATGTCATTGTCGTCATTCATCAAGATTATATTCATTGTCATGCTTATCAACAATAATGTCATTATCTTCATACTCATCAAGAATGTTATCATTATCATCATACTCACTTAACAACATCATCATCATTATATTCATTAAGATTATTATCATTAACATCATACTCATCATGAGCATTATTGTAATCATCATCATACTCATCAAAAATATCATTATTATCGTGCTCATTAAAAATGTCATAATCATCATACCCAATAAGAATATATTCATTATTATCTTAGTAAAGCACGAATATCATTATTATTCTTTTCATGATATCGTTATTACTGTCATGTTTATTTCCATGGTAATCATTATATTCGTCATAGTTCATATTACCTCATTTTAGTCCTCATTCTATTACTACTCATTGTCATCGTTGTTACTATCATATTCTTGATGGTTGCAAAATCGTCATCATATTTGCATCCCCACCATCGTCAATCGAAGTGAATTTGTTTTTTTAGGTTGCCAATCATCAATTGGCAATCAGAAACTTTTTATAACCATGACCTTCATCCTAATCATTATTATTATTATTATTATTATTATTATTATTATTATTATTATTATTATTATTATTATTATTATCAGAGGTTCCCAAAGGTCCTCGTAACAATCTTATCATTGTCATTAACATCAATCATCACTATCATCAATAAGTATTTTCAAGTTTATTTTCATCATAGCATCATCATCATCATCATCATGCGTTATTTGACAGTGAGACTGAAAATGATCAAAGGATTTAAAGTAAACATTTTCATCATGCCATCGCAATCTTCATTATTATATTCAACAATCATTTTTAGCGGGTTAAGAAACTGACGTTGACGAAGTTGTACATTATTATCATCATATCATCAGGCACCATCATATAATTAAAGATAGGAATAGTGAAAGCATATGACTTACTTTCACCCTAATCATTATCATCATCATATTTGTATCATTACCTTCATGACTTTCTTCTCTTTATTATCTTGAGCATTATTCTTTTCCATCATCAGCATCCCATTTTGTTTCTACTCTCATTGTCATTTGTTACACCACCGTCATTATTCTCATCATGTCCGTCCCTCCCTTCTTCTCATCGCCATCCTCATCATCATCATTATCTTCATCATCCTCATTATCTCCACCTGTTCTATCGAAGTCTTCCTAAGCATCATTTTCAGAATCGCGGCCATTTTCTCTCTCAGAATCTTCTCCGTTTTCTGTTTCCAGTTCTTCAGATCATCATTATTTGCGGATTCTGACTGTTGACCATTATACGTATCCGTTTGTGATCATCTCAGATTACTGCTTTGTTGTTGCCATTTCTTCTGTGAAAATTTTCTTCATTAGTTTTCTCAGAATCATCCCCATTTTCTGTTTTCAAGATTATTGTTATTATTATTATCCAATTTAAGGTCATTTTAGTCTTCAGTTTCTAGTCAAGAATCATCTTTTTTTTTTTTACTTAAGAATCATTTCCCTTTTCATTTTCAGAATCATCTCATTTTCACATTTAGGATTACCGTAATTTTCTCATATTTTTTTAGGTTCAAAAACAAATCCCTTGTCCATCAATTTTTATATACTATCATCACCTGTAACTTAGACATTGTCTTTTAATTAAGATTTAATTTCTGTAACTGTTATCATAGCTGGCCTGTCATTATCAGAAGGAGGAAATTTTCTGTCACTATTTTGCTGCCTTCATTAAATCACTGACAGTGTAATTGCATTAATTTCATTACCACTTCTTTATAATGCAATTATTGTCCTCTTCGATGATGAAATCATATGGATTAGCTCTCCTTATGAATTATTTTCACTAAATGTTATCAATATATTTCAGAGGAGTCACTTCTAAGTTACAAAAGAACAACATAAACCTTAGGTGATCATCTAGGTAAACATTTGCTTTAGTTGGGCACATTATTATGACAGGGAAGCCTAGTTTACAAAACATATTATTGCTTTTATTATTCTATTTTTGGGGTGCGTTCTCCTGTAACTTGCTACAAAGCACTCATAGTTTTAACACTTAAAACGAAAAGAAAGGTTAAGTTACGTTCGGAATTTTAGAAGTCTCTCTTTACTACAGATATGCAAAACTTTATATACTTAACCCTAAGTCATAAGTTAGGTTCTTAATCAGTCCGCCTTTAATCACAAATAAGCAGAAAAGCCTCCTCTGTTTAATCAATTCTTGCATGATAAGCAAACCTGTCATGAAAATGCGTTTATCTAAAGTACGCATTCACCAGTAAATGTAGGTTTTCACCAACGTATACTGTCTGTTTATTTTTGTAAAGAGGATTGTTGATATATGACGCTTTCCTTGACTACTCGAGAAACGCATAACACTGTAAACACTACTCACAACAAGGTGATGCAAACACCTGCTAAGTATCTTCATCGCCATTTTTTATCTA
>NC_087205.1:37402502-37405002 GCF_015104395.2 Macrobrachium nipponense
TAGGACGTGAAAAGTGTAGAAAAATTACCAAATTCTCAAGCCATCCGGACCAAGGAAATGCAAGGAAGGTGTTTTGGGGAATATATGCTTAATTTGTGTTCTCCCGGACGACTGAGTGAATGTAGTCATAGTGCTTAAGTTACTTATTATGTTGATTATGTAAATATATAAACAGAAAAATAAGTGAAATGGGATGGAAATATTTGCAATCTATGTATGAAGATCATATTTGTTCAAAGCATAAAAGAAAACTTTGTTCCCGGTAGAGGTTTCTTTCCTCCAAAAAAATACCCATATATATATATATATATATATATATATATATATATATGTATGTATATATATATATATATATATATATATATATATATATATGTGTGTGTGTGTGTGTGTGTGTGTGTAGCGTGCGTGTTAATGTGTGCAATAATATCTAATATACTATAAGCGTGTGTTTTGTCAATATTAACATTCACGACTACAATATAAACAAATAGATAAATATATATATATATATATATATATATATATATATATATATATATATATATGTTTGTATATTATATAAAACATTTTCATATGTGTTCATATGAAGGCAAAAATATTTCTTATATATTCACGCATACATACACACCAAAACAATTATTGATATATATACATATGCACAAACGCTACACAAAAAATGAAGTGTATATATACATATGAAAGCTATGAGTACCCTGTGAATAGAATACATATGTATTATTGTATTAGTCGTAATGAAAGACTGATTTCAAACCTGTTGGCGTACCAGATAGCCTCTATGATATGATATTGTGCTGTTAATTGTTGACTGTAAATTATCTCTTTTTCTCACTTGTATAAATGAAAATGCAACAAATATATGTATCTTTGAGAGATCGCTTCAATTTGTGTCCTTTATTATAATTTTCAATGGATTTCCTTCCTGTTTATACTCACTTATCACTAATTCGCCAGTGATATATATATATATATATAATATATATATATATATATATATATATATTATATATATATATATGTATATATATTATATATTTTATATATATATATATATATATATATATATATATATATAAACATACATGATATATACATATGTAATATGTATATATATATATATATTTGTATATATTAATATATGTATACATATGCATTCTCAAAGAAGTGTAGTATGGGTACAGCAACGTCATTCATAACCCAATTAACAATGGTTGTAATGCTATTTTTAAATATCGTAAGACGTAAGTGAAAATCAGCATTTTTTTTATAATAATTTTCTTACTTTACATTATTGAAACAGTTTTTTTGTTCCTTTCTTGAACTCTTAAATAGTTTTCTTCGTATTTGTTTCAAATCTGAAACAACATTCTCTCTGCCAAGAGCCTTCAAGATGAGAGTCTGGGGAACAACAGCAGAGCAGAGACACTATGATAATTAAGTTCCCATAACTTTTTAGAAAGAAAGAAACATGTTTCAAAACTATGATATTAGAGAAACAACTCAACTACCAAGACGCTAGTATTACAACCTTCTATTCTTGTAGTGTATAACGGACAAGATGATACAAAGTGTAACACACTTAAAGCATTTGATTATCTTGTTATCAATTACTGTATTATAAATACTCCGCTCACTGTTTTGCTCTTGCTTTAACTACCATATATTGACAAATGTTGTTAGCGATCACAGTATAATAATAATATTCTTAGAATGTTTCCTGTCTTTCTCTTGTAGGTAAGAAAAACACCAAGTCATCAACTGATATATTTTACCTTTAAATACATTTCCTACGGGTTTTTGATTCCGCAATATAAACAAGACAGCTTTACACCTCACAAAAACTAGTTTTCAGTTACGGTCTGTCATGTACACGAGGTTCTCTATTAAGCATGATTTTTACTTCCATTTGTAATCTTATATTTTTTATTTATTTATTTATTTAATTACAAAGCATCACGCTTACACATGGACTTGCAGTCTATCTTATAATCGGTTTTCGGTTTAGGTGCGTTTTTGTAAACAATCTCCGTCTTGGTAAAGGATCTCGTGTGTGGCCTGATTTCCACAGACTTGGGAAAAGGTAAATAGACCTCGAACTAAAAGTACGAAATTGATCAGATATTCGACCGCCAGCTCACAGAGGAAATCACAACAGAATCAGGGCAGACAGTTGCTTTCATTGTAAGAAAGTTATTTTGAAAAGCTTTTCGTTTTTCCTAATGGGCCAATTTTACAGATGGTCGAGGAGATTCACCTTTACAAAAAGACACCTGTCGAGGGTGAAGGGTTTGATAACAAGCCTTGATCATCACTACCTTTGTAAGGAAATTATCCAGGACACTCAAATGGGAGACTTGAATTGTTCGATCAGAGTTTACGAAATGCGGAGTCGATAAAAATACTCCATAATAACATTGCTTATCACTATAAGCAGTCTACGTACATGGCACTAGCTTCGATCCACTTTATGTTCATTCAC